>NW_027555847.1:160012481-160023436 GCF_003287225.1 Phascolarctos cinereus | reverse complement strand
TATGGCCTTGGGAGTGGAGCAGGGAGAGAAGGAAGCATGAAGGAACCCCTACTCCTTTACTACATGGTATCACCAGTTATAAGTGAAGGAGTCACTTCCTTTCTCAGACTCAAATACAGCAGAAATTCCAAGCTGGTGCTGAGTCCTACCATTTTGGAGGCACTGACCAGTCCTACCTAAGCAGCCGATGGGAAAAGGTTCCTCCCAACCTTAGTATGCCAATGCAGAATGTTCATAATTGCTCTAGTCCTCACTGAATTCTCCTGGCAGCAGCTTCCAGACTCTCCACATAAAGAAATGCCCTCTCAGATGGTCTGGGCTTATGTCAGATCCCCATTACAATTCATTCCAGATGATGAAACTGAGGCTCAGAGTGGTATAAGTGACTAGTCCACAGTTATGCAACTAATAAGTAGCAAAGGTGGTATTTGCATTCAGGTCTTCCTAATAGCAAGTCTAGCTCACTTTCCACTGTAGTACACTGTCTCTTCCAGCTGTCATCACAAATCATATTAAGTATATCTACAAGAATATCTTTGGTTGGCTTGGCACTGGGAAACTTGCCACCAAAAGGATGGGTTTCATACCTAAGTGAATAATACTAGCTCAGCTCAGAAGATTGTAGAATGACCTTTGGCCAACTAGATGATATATCTCGATAAAATATCAAGGAAAAAATACTGATTTCATTCTCAATAGAAGTGGATCTTTTGTTACAGTATATTTCACATAACTACTATGGGGAGCAAAAAAAAATCTATAATGTAAGATTGATTAAGAAAGATTTGTTTGTGGTAACTCAATAGCCAATTACCCTGATGTATACCCTGAGGTCCCTGGAACTCAATAATGGCCCCAGGACCTGATTTCACTTGCCTCCAGACAGGCTTCTGGATGCCCCCAGGGGAGAAGGTGGCTGGGGGCCAAACTCAGCCCTCTAGAGATGGATGGAGACCTTGAAACTTTTAATCACCAATCTTTATCCATCAATCTTTATCAATGGTAGCTCCTCCATCCACTGATATTCTGCCTGGACTCATTCCCCAATGCTTAGGACACTTCCAGTACTTTTTTTATTCTCTGCTTTCCTGATCACTGAAGAATAATAACACCCCTTACCACCAACCCTGATGTCCACTTGTTAATATCCATCCACCTCAACCTTTCCACTCCAGTTTCCCATTCCAGAGCTTCCTACCCTTTCCTCTTCCACTATGCTCCCTGCAATTCTTGTCCTATAACTAACAAACATCATTTTAGACCTTTTCCAATCTTGGAGTTTCTATTTTCTGGTGCTCTCTGAGAACTAACTGCTACTGGATGAATCTGTGTCTCTAGCTATCCCTTCCATTACGGGTTATACTTTTCCTCATGGTGCCTTCCCCATTTGCTTTTCCCACTGAGGGAAAAAGAGTACTTCTTGACCCCTATTGCTATTCTTAGACACTTATTCTGATGTCATCACTCAATAGCCTCCTCTACTTCAAAGTTCACTCTACCCAAATTTATATCCCAATTCATACCCTGGTGGCTGTGATCTTGAACCTCTAGGACACTCTCCCCCCTTACCCAGTAAGCACAGTGCCTTTCTCACAGGTTCCCTCTCCATCCATACTCCTAGGGACGCATAGTCCCTTTATGTAAGGGAGTTCAACACATATACTGATACTCCCTCAAATGCCTTAACTTGCCATTTCCTCAGTCACTCAGATCCCATGACCTGCTTCTCTCCCCAACTCAGAGTCGTGCAGGGACAGTCAAACCTTTGGTCTTACTATCATTGCCTTTATTTCAGCTATATTATCCTCCCTTTCCAATATTTACCTCTTAGTGAACTATTTCAAATCTAGATTATTTTCTGCCTGTACTTCTTTGTCCTTATCACCACTCATACCTTGGAAAAACACGGTTTCGTTTTTTTTCTTGGTAGGTGGCACAGTAGATAAAGTGTTAGATATAAAGTTAGGAAGACCTAATTTTGAATCCTTCCTCGGATACTTACTAGCTGTGTGACCCTGGGCAAGTCACTTAATTTTTCTAAGACTCAGTTTTGTTATCCATAAAATGGAAATAATAATAGCACCTACATCAGGGATATTGGGAAGATTAAATAAGATAATGTATCTAAAATGCTTTACAGACCTTAAAGTGCTATATAAATACTAATTATTATTGTCTGCCTCCTTCACTCACACGAACTGGAGAAAGTTATCCAACCATGCTGGCTAGGTCAACTATAAATTTATGTTATTTAATTTCTTCTTCTTCTTTTTTTTTTTTTGGTTAGGCAATAGGGTTAAGTGACTTGCCGAGGGTCACACAGCTAGTAAGTGTTATGTGTCTGAGGCCAGATCTGAACTCAGGTCCTCCAGAATCCAGGGCCGGTGCTCTATCCACTGCACCACCTAGCTGCCCCTATGTTATCTAATTTCAACTATGCTGTTACTATAGCAAAACAATCCATTGACTCTGTCCTAATTGATTCTGTAACCCACTCAGCACAGCAACTGTTTTCAATTTCCCCTTCCCTCCTCTCACGGCATTTCACTTACCTCCTCTCTTAGCTGAGCTCCTTTCCTTGTGCTTTACTGAGAAAATCAAGGCCGTTAGCTACTAGCTTCCTATTCTTTCCCTCTCCTCATCTCACATCTCCCTAACATAATCTCTCACTATCTCATACTTTAGTTTCTCATGGAGAAGTGACCTTCCTGCTTGCCAAGGCCAACCCCTATATCCCATCACTTTACATCTTCTATAGTAGAACTCATCCTTTCCCATTTTCTCTGGCAGATTGTCCCTTAAGTAATCCCTTGCCTTCTAATGTTGATCTCTCCCTAGAAAGTGGTTATTTCTCTGCTGCCTACAAATATGATAATAATAATAATAATAATTGATATTTATATAATACTTATTATATGCTAGCACTGTACTAAGCACTTTACTAATATCTCATCTGATCTTCACAACAACTCTGGAAGATAGGTGTTATTATTATTGTTATTATTATTATTATTATGTCCATTTTCCAAATGGGGAAAGTGAGGCAAACAGAGGTTAAGTGACTTGTCCAGGATCACACAGGTAGTAAGTGTGTGAGGTTAGTTTGAACTGACCAGGACCCTGAGTTCTAATCCAGCCTCAGATACTAGCTGTGTGATCCTGGACAAATTCTTCACCCTGTTTGCCTCAGTTTCCTCATCTGTAAAATGAGCTGGAAGAAGAAATGTAACCCACTTCACTAGTTTTGCCAAGAAAACCCCAAAATGGAGTCACAAAAAATTGGAAACAGCTGAAAAATGACTGAATAACAACAAACTTCCTGACTATGGGTCCAACATTCTATCCCCTGCACCACTGAGCTGCCTCCTCTTTGGGGAGAGTGACTGGACATGACCAAATATGTATAGAAGAAATTCATGGTGGAGGTGACAGTTTTACAAGGACTCAAGTATTTATTTTTCAGATATCTCAAAAAAGGGAAGATTGTAGAGGATCATGGACTACTTTGCCCACCCTGCCACCCCAGGAATCGGAAGACACTAATGATTACTCTATCCTATGCCTGTTTTCTAGTCCCCACAAATCTTTATTAGAACAGTGTATGCATGCCTCAAGGATATCCTAGATGAAAACATTTGGAGGGAAGAGGCACCCTTTTACAGATGATTTACTACAATAGACTACATCAATTCTGGAATTATAATACAACAGGTCATATTTTACCCATCAGCCTAGATGATCTGTTTCTCTCTGCTTTTATCAACAGCCTGCAGGAAGTCTCAAAATCACAGAGAGACTGGGACATTTCTCAGGGCTATTGCCTATGTCTGCCTCTTTCTGGACCTAAGTAACACTGACCACCTTGGTCCAAACCACTTGAAGGCCAGGTATATAAATCTCTTTCCTCCCCCAGGGTTCTCCATTACCCTTAAGGAGATTAGGAGGCAGGGGTGTCCAGGCTCTCTACAAATTGCTCCAGCTGCCACTGATGGTATTCCTTTATGTATAGGGTGAGTTTCCCCTATACCCCAGTTGCATTAGCCACAACAATCAGATTAGCTTTTACACAGACATATTTACTCAAAGATATATCACAAATATACAAACTTAACTTTCTCAACTTGTGGGGGCATAATCCCTCTTCACCTTACACCATGTCAGTCTCTGGGGATAGGAATAGGATTCTGTTCATAGCTTAGCTCAGTTCCCATAGAACACAGTCCCATCTCCAACTCCAACACTCCCCTTGGGCTCGAGTCCCAGTTATCCTGGCTTTGCAGGGCTTCCACGCTGGGTTGGCTAGTTACATCATCTTGCCTGCAATCCTGATTCCAAGGTGGTCACAGCTTGATCTCCTGGTTCCTTGTGGATCACCTACAACCCCTGAAACTGGGGAGGAGAAAAAACAGAGTAGAAACAAACATCCCTAGGCCCATTTCTTGGAGCCAGGTTAAAAGGGAGGGAGCTGGGAAAGGAAAGTCCTTTTACCAGTTCAGTTCATGGTGCTTATTTTTGGGTGAATTTTTAAAGATTCAGGCAGCCAAGTAAAGGAGGCTACTCCCATCCATGCGGTAGGGGATGAAAACCTCCATGTTAGGCAATCTGGAAAGACCTCAAAGGCTCAGGGCACCTCTACATTAGGTGAACTGGGCATGCTCGGACTGGCCCAGGTTACACCTTTAGCTCAGATGTCCTGGCTCCCTTAAAGTTGTTCTAAAAAATTAAAGTTTATGTTTTTCAATCAACAAAAGTCTACTTTTATGCCTTCCTACTCTTCTTCACCCGCCATTGAGAAAGACGAAAAACAAAACCCCTGTTACAAAAATGTGTTGTCATGTAAAATAAATTTCTTCATTGGGCACATTTCCAAAAACATGTCTTGATCTGAACTCTGAGGAAGTCTTCCTTAGTGTCTTAAAAGGAACAACTTTCCTTCAAAGCATTTGTGGCATAACCAGGAGAAAGTGCTGGGGTTTCTGGGACTCAGCCTTGACTGTATTGCCCCTAGTGTGTTCAGAGCAAGGTGTTTTACCTGGGGACCTGGAGACTGGAACATATGTTGAGCAGAATTCTATTACAATGCTGTGTTTATTGCAGTAAAAGCTAAGAGAGGTTGTTGGGTGCCCTGACATCACCTTTCATTCCTCCTCTGACGGTCATCGTCCTAGAGAACCCTCGAACTCATATCCACATTGAATGACATCCTGGCTCTAGTCTCAGCTCTGTCTGGCTCCTTGCGTAACCTTGGGCAATGCGCTTCAACCTCCTAAGACTCAGTTTCCTTTGGTATAAAATGATAATAAAATGACTAGATGACCCCTAAGGCCCTTCAAGTGCTAACATTTTATGACTCTATGATATTCACCTCTCTTGCTGCTTGGGAATCTGTCACCAACGACTATGACAAACATACTTCCCCACTGCAGGCAGATGTTTGGTAATTATGTTTTGTTTACAAATCTTTTTTAATTAGCTATTATTTTAAGGCTTTAATTATGGCTTGTAAAAGCTACGGGAAATGAAATTTCCTTTCAAACTATTGGAAGAATTGATTCCCTCCTTCTGCCTTGTCAGTCATGCTGGTTACCTCCCATTGACCTCTCCATAAGACAGTTCCCTTCTCTTTTTTTCCATTTATTTATTTATCTATTTATTTAAAAATTTTTTTTTCCATATGCTTTTGAGTTGAAAATTTTTTCTCCCTTTTTCTCCCCCACCACCCTCCCCAAGATGGCGCACAGTCTGACATAGGCTTTACATTTACGTACCCATTAAACATATTTTCACATTAGTGAAGTTGTAAGTAAAAATTAAAACCAATAGGAGGAAAGATGGTTCCCTTCTATTGACCTTTCTATAAGCTGGTTCCCTTCTGCTGCAATCTTCCGGAGGTTTACTTACTTACTCAGACCTAATGGGTGCTAGTCACTTTTCTTCAGCCTCTTCAAGTTCTTTCCTCCCTTTTTTGACCTCCCCAAGATCTTTTTGGTATCCTTCTGACATCCTTGGGGCTTTGTTTCCTTTCTGTCTCTCTGTCTCTATCTCTGTCTCTCTCCTTTCCTTCCTTTCTTTCTGAATGATTCATATTTATTAGTTAAAATACCTAACATTTGTTAAACACTGATTGATCACATTTCCACAGGTCGTCAATTCACAGAGCAGGACTGGCTAGGGAGTTGGCCAGAATGGCTGTTTGCCTTACAGCCTGCAATGCTAAACAATCTTTCCAGGGCATGTTCCCTCCCTCTCACTTACCCAAGGGCTACTTCCTTCCCCTTGAACTTTCTAAGGGCTTGCTCATCTCTGGAGCAGATAGAGCCATTGGGACATCCCATTCTTCATACTTTCTCCTCCTTCCCCCATCCCCCTATTAAAAACTTCCTTGTGGTGTCTATCTCTCTCCATGATTCCCCCAACACTATTCTTTATCAAGGTTAATGTGAAAGTCTCATATGCTGGGTTAAAACATTATGGAAGAAAACAACAATGTTATTATATATGTATGTAAGCTAATTGTATTGGTTAATACTCATAAAAGTTTTCAGAGACTGCTAAAGACCTAGGTTTAAAAACATTCTTCAAAAATTTTTTTTTTTGGCTAGGCAATGGGGTTAAGTGACTTGCCCAGGATCACACAGCTAGTAAGTGTTATGTGTCTGAGGCTGGATTTGAACTCAGGTCCTCCTGAATGGGCTGGTGTTCTATCCTCTGTGCCACCTGGCTGCCCCTAAAAAAATTCTAATAGGTAAACTGACAGCTTGTGGTTACTTGGAGACAAGGCTTCATTAATTAAAGAAATCTCCCATTTATTAGGGCCCTGTGATCAGGGCATGCTATTGTTGTTTGTCCTTCATTTTTGAAGAGGACCAATGATATCATGGGATGATGTCTTGACTTGTGCACTTGTCCAACCATTATAGGATGAGAAGGCTGGGGACTTGGGTCTTGGTGTCTTTAAACGTGTTGTCCATCCAAGATGAGGGCCTACTGCTTGAAGATGCTGACCAGTGAGGGCCCTTTAAATCCCAAGCAGGTGCTCAAGGCAGAGTGGCACTGAGAAGGAACACTTGAGTTGCTCCATCCTGAATGTCAGCAAAAGCTCTCTCAAGCAGCTGTTGGAGCAACTATTACCCTGAAACCTTCCTCACTTTCCCCCTGTAGACTACAGGTTTCTGAAACTCTGCCTCATTTATCCTTTGACTTTAATTCCTGACTTTGTCCTTTAGGCTTCTAAGATACTACCTTGGGCTTTCAAATTCAAACTTATGTCCCTGCATCCTTGGCTTGGCCTCGTGGCAACTCACCAAGGGTGCTTGTGATGCTTCAGAATCAGGAGTGAGTCCCTGCCACTGTCCCACAACCCCTGCCTGATGCTATTTCTCTTGTTCTGCTCAGTTCAAGAGAAAGGGGTGGGAGATTAGGAGCAATGGGTAGAAGCTGAAAGAGATAAATTTTAACTTGACCAAAAGAAAAACTTTCTAACCACAGAGCAATCCAAAAATGAGATGGATTACTTTAAGAGGCAGTGAGTTTCAGATATATAACTAGGCATTTTTGTGTCCAGGGAGAATACCACAAAATGTGCTTGGGCTAAAACAGGAATTATTCACTCCATTTGGGGGGATGGAAAGGAGACAGAGAGCTCAGGGCAATGATGTGAAGCTCTTGTATGAGGTGTGGAGTGGGGTGGAGGGAGGGAGGAACTCACCCTAGTCTGCCATCTGGTAACTTTCAACTCTTATTAATTATTATTGCTAAGCAGGTGCCAAGTTCTGCTGTTTCTACGCTGCTGAGGGATTGAAAGTGTTTTTAGCACCCTCTAAATTTGGAGCTCTGGGGTAAAGTCCATATTGCCCCATCCTAGTTATAGCTCTAGTGGGTTCTTTACCAATGGCAGAACTTTAAGGCCAGATGACTGCTTTTTGAGCATAACATAGAGCAGAGGTGTCCAGCATGTGGCCTGCTGGGTACACGCTCTTTAGTGTCACTCACACTGGATTAAAATATAATGCAAAATGAATAAAAATACATTAGAACATATATAATGTTCATATATCATTTCCTAAGTCAATATGCAGCTTCCAGGAATCCTTAAGTATGGTTTAGTGCCCCCCTTTCTTATCTGAGTTTGACATTACAAATATAGAATGATTCTTGTTTAGATTGGACTAGATATCCTTTGAGGATTCTTCCAACCCTGAAATTCTATTTTTTTGACTAGTCAACTCAGGAACTGCCTCTCCAATGTTTGCTTGCTTCTCTGTCTCTGTCTCTGTCTCTGTCTCTGTCTCTGTCTCTCTCTCTGTCTCTCTCTCTGTCTCTCTCTCTGTCTCTCTCTCTCTCTCTCTCTCTCTCTCTCTCTCTCTCTTTCTTTCTCTTTGGGGGAGGGGAGACAATTGGAGTTAAATGACTTGCCTAGGGTCACACATCTAATAAATGTCTGAGACTGGATTTGAACTCAGGTCCTACTGACTCCAGGGTTGGTGCTCTATCCACTGTGCCTCCTAGCTGCCCCTCTTTCCAGTGCTTTCTAGTGATTTCTTATTGTAATCACCTCTTGCTTTGGACTGGGTTTGTCAGGAGCCAGCTCCTCTGCAGGAAAAGAATTCGTGTTCTTTCTTTTCTTTCTTTTCCCTTGTTCCACAAGAGCAGTGGAAACACTCTTCTAGGTGTCTTAAATGAGATTTATTACAAATTAACACAGAGGGAGTACACAAGGGAAGAAGAAGGAAAGCTTACATAACACATAAAAGGAATACAAGTAAAAATGATTTTAAATATTTATCCCAATCCTCTATGTCAACTATAAAGAGCTAGTCCTTACTTTTTCTAATTGAATTCAGCAAACATTCATTATTCACTTACAATATGTAAGACACCATTATAACCCTAGCTATAAAAAGACAAAAATAAAAGATTTCCTGCCAGCAAGGAGCTTACTTTCTACTTGGGGGTAGTGGTGTAAATGGGTACAGAAGAGTTAGTATATACAAAATATATACAAAGTAAATGTAAAGAGATCATTAAGATCTTGTGAGGGGGAGGATAAGGGAGTCAATAAGAGTACTTGAACAGCCTTGAAGGAAGGAAGCCAGTGGTTCTAAGAGGCAGAAGGGTGTAGGGTGGTTGTGATGTGTATAGAAAGACAGAAAGTTTTGAGAGATGCTAAGGTGAATCAACAAAACTAGGGAAATGATTGGATGTGGGGGAGGGTGAGTGAGAGTGAAGGGTCAAGGAGGACTTTAAAGTTATGCCTGGGTGACTGGAAGAATGGTGGTGTCCTTGACAGAATTAGGTTAGGAGGAGACAAACTTCTAACATGGGAGAAAAATAATGAGCTCTGTTTTAGACATGTGGAGTTTGAGGTGCCTATGGGATGTCCTGATGGCAAGCAGGCAGTTGGAGACACAAGGCAGAGCTCAGGAAAGAGAGGAGAGCTGGGTGTGTACATTTAGGAGTCATTTCCATGGAATCCATGGGAGCTGATGAGATGACCCATAGAGATAACATAGAGAGGAAAGAAGAGAGGGCCTAGGATAGAGCCTTGGGGTACACACACCCATAGTGGTCAGAACATGGATGGGGAACTTTTTTTTTTAACTAAACATTCCCTCTCTCCCAATTACATGTAGAAACAATTTTTAACCTTCAATTTTTCTTAAGTTTTGAGTTCCAAATTCCATCTTTCCCTCCCTTGCCCTCCCCTTCCTGAGATGCTAAAAAATCTGATAAAAGTTATATATGTGCAATCATGTAAAACGTATTTCCGTACTAGCCATTGGATGGTGAACTTTCAAAGGAAACAGAGAAAGCTTAAGAACATGAAACACTAGTGGGGGGGACTCTGGTGCTTTTATTTTGCAAGAAAGACTCTATCTCTGGAATGATGTCTAGGTACTCAGTACCGGCAGGGCTTCAAATTGTTAATCATTGTCCTAATTTGTATCTGGGGGAGTTAGGATGGCAGGAAGCCTGGGAGGATTCTAGATCACAAGTGGAGGAGCAGAGAATGAGAGTGTGGGTAGAGTGGGGTTGACAGGTTCACTTTCAAGCCAAATGAAATGATATTAACAGCCAGGTTGTTTCCAGATTAACCCCTCTTCCCTCCCACCTCCCACCCCATCTCATGGAGGTGTCATGAATGGCTCGGGAATTTAGGATGGGCTTGGTTTCATTTGGACTAGAATGTGGCAGCTGCTGATGTGAATGGACAGTCCCAGTTCTGAACTAAATGAATGGTTTAATGGTTAGAGCTGGAAGATGGCATTTTGAAGATTAGAATGTGTGATTTAGAGTTATACAATTTAGATCTGATAGGGAGTCTTTATTTTATAAATGAAGAAATTTGTAAAACATTTACAAATATTGTTTATTCTCACAACAACCCTGGGCTGTAGGTGCTCTTTTTATCTCTATTTTACAGAGGAGGAAAGTGAGGTAGACAGCAGATAAGTGACTTGCCAAGGGTCAAACAACTAGTAAGTGTCTGAGGTCAGATTTGAATTCAGGTCTTCCTGACACCAGGTTCCAGTGCTCTATCTACTTGGACACCTAGCTGCTTCTAAATCCCATTACTGGGGCAGGTAGGTGGTGACACTTACTAGGTGTGTGACCCTGTGCAAGTCATTTAACCTCAATTGCCTAAAAATTAAAAAAAATTTAAAAAATGAAATCCCATTACTATAGGATTCAAAAAGGGTATTTGAGGACTCCAGCTCCCAATGTTGTTTTTTATTTCATGACATGTTACTAATCTCTCTGACCCATCTGAAAAATGGATCTTATTCTCCTGTGAAGGTACAGAGAATTTTAGGGATGGCACACACACTTTTCTCTTTCTAGCTGTGATGAGAAAAAAAAAGCCCTGCAATTTCCATTATGGCCACTTGATGGCAAGAAACATTCATAATTCTAGGGTCCCACCTGGCTATGTCACATTTTCCCCTAGATGTGGG
>NW_027555847.1:159739981-160009981 GCF_003287225.1 Phascolarctos cinereus | reverse complement strand
AGCCACTGTCACTGCTTTGACCTGTTCTGTAGTTCTGGATAGGGCTAATTTCCCCACCAAACTTCCCCATGTTCTGCTTTGCCTCCCAGGGACTAGCACAGATACTTTGGAAATTGGAAGGCTGACAGAGCTCACAGACATATGTCTCCTGGTAACCTTTTTTGTGCATTCCTCTGTTGGTTCATATATTATCAATAAGTCTTACAGAATTAGATTGAAGAAATGTGGCTTTGTCTCTATTCCTTAAATTCTAAAAGTGGACTCATGTAGTGATCCTTCAAAGACTGTCAAGAATGGTTCTGTGGTCATATCTGCAAGTTCTTTCCCATACCTCGGGATGTAATTCCTTTGGACTTGAAAACGTGAATTAATTTACTATTACTATTTCCCACATTTTATGCTTCAAGTTCATACTGACCACATTGGCTCCATCCTTCCCAATTTGAAGACCTTTTTCATGAACAGAAAAGATAGACACAAAATAGGAATGGAGTAGTTCAGTTTTCTCTCTGTCATCAATTAACATCACTCTAGCTGTATGCTAGGGTAGATCCATTCACTCTCTAATTTCCTGTAGTCTAGATCATATACCCGATTAAGCACAGTGTAGCTTTGCTTAAAGTTGTAATGGGCTCTCAGATGGCAAGGTCACTTTCATCCAAGGTTAGTGCTAGTTTTATTCAACAACGAGTTTCTTTGCTGATGAGAATTAAGTCAATAGTTACAGCCCCACTCACTGCCTCCTCTGTCCTCTGAGAGATGAAATCAACAGCAGTGCAAGACTTTACTCCATACTCTGCTTTTAAAGGAATGAGAATTTCAGCAGATGTCTGGCAAGTTGAAGAATCTTATTACTACCGTACCATTTCTCAGCACCAGTTTTGTAATAGTTATTGGGGAACCCTTGTCCAAATGTTCCATTTGGTCTGGCATTGTCTGGTGTACTTCCACAAGGATATCACTTCTGCCTATACCTCGGTCCTCACCCAAATGCTCTCCATTAGGCTTATACCCTCAACACCTTGAGTTTCTACACCCATTTTGGCCACTAAGTGATGATGGTTTTGGACCACAGCAACTCTTGAAGATAGTGTACTAAAGGATGGGGGAGGTGGTATTTGTACTGATGGAGGGAGTACCCTCATTGAGAAAATTGCTAGAACCCTAGCAATATTTAATAAACAATCCCTTTGGGGCAGCTAAGCAGTGCAGTGGATAGAAGACCAGCCCTGGAGTCAGGAGGACTTGAGTTCCAACCAGCCTTAAATACTTACTAGCTGTGTGACTCTGGGTAAATCACTTAACCCCAATTGCCTCCCCCCCAAAATACTTCTTAACATCAAGTTCTGCTATTCCCTACTATTTTCTCTTAGAATTTGTTTGACATGTCCCTCACTATTCTTTCTATATTATATCTGTTTTTCCCATGGTATCTGATTTTGTAGTTTTACCTGGACATTTTTCCCACTCTCACTCAAATTTTAGTTTTAAATCCAGGACATTTCCTTGTCTCTGTCCTAGCACTCAATATCGTTCTCTAGAGATAAAAAATTGGGGGAAGTTCAGTTTTAACACTGCATGATTCAGACAGGCAACTCTAGGCTAGATAAAACAGCAGTGCAATCATTGCCTGCTACCCCAATTCTGATGCCTGTTATGGAGCAATACAAGAAGTGATCTTGGATTGGAGACACTCCAAATCATCCCTATATACCAGAACAATGACTCAGTAGGATTCAGCCTATATACTCAGCCACAATACTATAGGATAGAATGCTATAGCTGGGAAGAAAACCAACCTTTCATCTGCACTAACTTCACTCTCATCATGAGCTCTTTCTCTATGCCAAGTATAGGCTCGTTTAACCCAAATTACACCTGTTGTCTGTGTCCCTTAAGTACTACCCAACTGAAGTGCCTGAGCAATCAGCTCCTACTCACTTGGGCTGAATCTAATAACAAGAAATTTGATAGATATAAATATTGGGTTCAAAAAGGCAAATTTTCAAGTATTGGAGGTGGAGTTGTGGCTGACTAGATCACAATTTATCTCAAAAATATCTGGGGATTGCAAGGTTAGAATATATCAGTGGTATGAGGCAATAGTCCTAAAAAAAGACAGTGCAATCTTAGGTTGCATTAAGAAAAGACTATTGTCTCTAGACTAGGGAGCTGATAGTCCCAGAAGCCTTTGTCCTAGTGAGACTATGCTGGCCTGCTATATTTGATTCTGGGTGCTGTATTTTAGGAAAGACATGGCCAAACTGGAGATCATCCAGAGAAGAGTGACCAATATGAAGAAAAACGTTGAGATCATATCAAATTGAGTTTATTTAAAAGAATCAGTGATGTTTAGCTTGGAGGAGAGAAGACTTAGGAAGGGTGGTTGGATAACTGTCTTTAAATACTCAAACAGCTGTCACATGATACAGGAATTAGCCTTGTTCCCTTTAGCCCAGGAGGCAGAACTAGAACAATGTGTGAAAGTTAGAGAACATACATTCCTTATGGGAGAGGATTCTTTCTTTCTTTTTTTTTTCTTCTTCTTTATACCCCCAGCACTTTGCACAATGTCTGGTACATAGCAGGTACTTAATAAATGCTTGTTGAATGATTAAAGTTGCAAAGTAGTAGACTTTGGCTCAATGAAAGGCAATAATTTTTTAGAATTTGAAACCATGCAAATGGGCTACCTTGAGACAGAGAATTCATCCTCACTAGAGCTCTGAAAGCAAAAGATGGATGATCCCTTGTTCAGTATGTTGTAGAGTTATTCTTAAATTTAAAAAAATTTGAAACAAATATTTATTGAAACTTATTTTTTACACTTGATACTTTTCAATGGACTACCCCCGACCATTACAAAGCAGAGCAGCTAAGAAAAACAAGTCACATTAACTGTGTCTGACAACATATGACTCATTCTGAGCCTGTCATCTCCTGCCTATCTGCTGAGAGGAGAGAAGCAAGCATGCTTCACCATGCTTCACCAAAAATTGGACAGTACTTTGATCGAAATTCTGGAGACTTTCAATGCTATTTTTCATTACATCAATGTGATTATTTTTTCCCCTACTTGTATTTATTCTGCATCAGTTCAAAGTTTTTCCATGCTTCTCTGAATTCTCCACATTCATCATTTTTTTTTTTTTGGTGAAGCAGTCGAGGTTAAGTGAGTTGCCCAGGGTCATACAGCTAGTAAGTGTCAAGTACCTGAGGCTGGATTTGAACTCAGGTCCTCCTGACTCCAAGGCTGGAGCTCTATCCACTGTGCCACCTAGCTGCCCCCCAATTCCTCATTTCTTAAGGCACAATAACATTCTATTACTTTCACATACTGCAATCTACTCAGGTATTCTCCAAATGATGAGTACCTACTTTGCTTCCAGTTCTTTGGTAAAAAGGGGGCATTAGAAATAGTTCTGTATATGTGGGACCTTTTCTTTTCTCTTTGACCTACTTGGGATATACATGCCCAATAGTGGTATAGCTGGGTTAAAGAGTAATATACAGTTTAGTGACTTATCTGGTATAGTTTTAAATTATTTGCAGAAGGGATTCCCATTCAAGGACAGATTGGACTAGATAAATGAGTTTTGAGGTCTCTTCTAACTTTGAAATTCTGTGAGTGAGAATTTTCCACTGGCATGGTGCTATTGGGAACATCCATGGGGGGTGCTGATAAGTGTTTAACAGCTGATTCTCTGAAAAATGCATGCAGGACACACTTTTAAGTTATAAAACAATAAATTAAAACCTGATTTGTAGCTTTCTTAATATCTGAGGTATAAATACTTACTGAAAATTAAACAACTACCCCTCTGGAGCTGGTAAGAGCTGGCTCCAGCACATTCCTGGGAGAGTCCCAAGGCAATCCTCTATGCATAGAACAAAGAACAGGAAACAACGAGATAGAGTAAAAAGTGAATGAGCTCTGGGGTCAGAAGACCTGTGTTCAAATCCTACATCTGATACTACCTGTGCAGTAGATCTTGGGCAAATCATTTAATTTCCCTGATACTTAGTTTCGTCTTCTGGAAAGTGAGTGGATTGGACCAAATTTTTTGGTCTGTGATCTAGCTCCATCTATTCCCTCCTTTATCACAGTATCCTATTCTCTCTAACACTCTGACTTTGGGAAACAGCGAATGTATCAGCTTGGCTACAGTGGATAGGGATATTACAGAAACACAGAATTTCAATTCCCTCTCTAATAAGGCTACAACTCACTTTTTATAGTCTGGAAACTTCATAGGACTAGGGAAAGACAAGCATCTTAATTGTTTAAAAAGGGAAGAGTTCCTCAATTCTAATTAAATCACATGTTCAGCTAATAGCTAACATTCATGTAGCACTTTGAAGGTTTGCAAAGAACTTTTATAATTATTATACCTTTTTATTCTCCCAACAATCCTGGGAAATATTGCTATTATTATTCATTTTATAGATGAGGAAATTGAGGCAGACAGAGGTTAAGTAATTTTTCCCAGAGTCACAGAGCGAGCAAGTATCCGAGGCCACATTTGAACTCCAGTCTTTTTGACTCCAGGTCCAGCCCCCTGTCCACTGTGCTACCTAGCTGCCTCTAACTAGATGAGTTTATTATGGGAATACTATGTACAGACTACATTTCAGTGGAAACTGCTCTCTTCAAGTTTACTAATTGTCTTTTTTAAGTGGTAAATACAATGGACTTTTCTCAATCCTCTTTCTGCTTAACTAACCTGTAGCTTTTGACACCAACAACCTCCTCTTCCTTTTGGATACTCTTTCTTCCCTGGCTTCCATGATAACAATGGTCTCTCTTGGTTCTTGTCCTAACTCCTGGGTCATTCCTTCTCAGCTTCCTTTGATTATCATCTTCTTTCTACCAACTGGATTGGCATCCCCAGAGGCTCTGTCCCAGGCTGTCTTCCAGTTTCTCTCTACGCTCCTTCTCTTGATAATCTCACCTGATCCATGGGCTTAATGATCTTCTTTATGCTTGTAAATGCCATATATATGTATATGTGCACGCACATGTATCACATATATGTATTATATTTATATATGCAAGACTCATCCCTAAGCTCTCCCCTAAACTGCAGTTTTGCATCTTCAATTGTCTATTGGACATTTTAACTTGATGTTCTTTAAGCATTTCAACCTACAAGTGTCCAAAATGAAACAAATTATCTTTTTGGCTAAGCCCATCTATCCTCCAAACTCCACTGTTTCTGTTGACAGCCTTCTTATCTTTCCATTCACCATCTCCCCCTCTGTGCCTTTGGGGTGGGGCTTTGATGCTAATCTTTTATGAATGAAAGAAATTACTCTCATACCTAGCCTCACCATTTTGGAGCCATCTTTTACTCTTCCCTCTCCCTTGATCCCCATATCCAATTGGTGGCCAAGTTTTGCTAATTTTACCCCTATAAGATCTTTCACATGTCATCACTTATTTCACTCACATACCTTCTTACACTAGTTTATGCCCTTATGATCTTTTACCCAAGCTACCATAATAGTTTTCTGCTTTGTCTCCCTACTTCTAGTCTCTCTGCTCCACAGTTTATCTTCCACATAGTTGCCAATTTGATGAAACTAAACTATAGATCTGACCGTGGCATTCTTCTACTTAAAAATCTTCAAAGCCCTCTTTGAAATCTTTATTGCCTCTAGGATAAAATACAAAATCCTCAGCCTGACCTTTAAAGGCTTCCACAATATGTCTCCCACTTACCTTTCCAGTCTTATATGAAAATATTACTTCCTCTTCTAGACAAACTGACCAACTTGGGGGTTACCTGTGTATAACATTTCATCTCCTGCCCCTTTGACTTGATATAGATTGTCCCCTATTTCTTGAGTACATGCCCTCTCTAACTCTGATTCTTAGAATTCCTAAGAATTCTTAAATTTATATTCTTAAAGTTATAATTTCCTTCAAAGTACAGCTTAGATGCTCCAGAGAGACATTTTAGCTAGACATATAAATATGTGAATCATCAGCATAGAAGTTATTACTAAAGTTACGTGTGTGCAAGCTAGAAGGGAGAAAGAGAGAGAGAAGAGAGAGAGAGAAGAGGAGAGAGAGAAGAGAGAAAAAGAGAGGAGAGAGAAAGAGAGGAGAGAAGAGAGAGAGAAGGAGAGGAGAGGAGAGGGGAGAGACAGAGAGAGGAGAGAGGAGAGAGGAGAGAGAGAGAGAGAGAGAGGAGCAGATGCTGAAAACTGAACCTTAGGGAATCATAATTTTTAGTGGGTAAAAGATGTAACTCTTAAACAACTTTGGAAATTGATGAAGTAGTCTCAGACAGGTATAGCACAGATATAGCCCTAGGCAGTGTCAGGAAAATTTGCTATCACATATTCATTTGATACTGGAAGACTGACCATCTCCCCCTCTGTGCCTTTGGGGTGGGGCTTTGATGCTAATCTTTTATGAATGAAAGAAATTACTCTCATACCACTTCTGAAATTGATGGGGTGGAGTTTCAGACAGCTGATATATCATAGATATATCATACCTAGGCAGGGCTAGGAAGTTTTCATCATCGCATAATACTAGAAGACTGACCATTTTTTCTCCCTCTGTGCCTTTGGGGTGGGACCTCAGGGATGCTAATTTTTAATGGGTGAAGGATGTTACTTTCATATCACTCCTGAAATTGATGGAGTGGAGTCTTGGACAGGTGATTTTATCACAGATATAGTACTAGATCCTTTCTCATCACATACTCACTTAACACTGGAAGACTGACCATCTCTACTTCTCTCCTCCACTTCTATTCCTTAACCAATGAAGAAATAAGAATATAGCCATGGTATATAAGACATGCAGCTGAAAGGAAAGCACACAGACCATCTCTCTTGGCTTCCTCCCCAGGGATCAAGGAGTTAATATTTTGGAGGAGATACAGAGTAACATATCCACATGAAGGAAATATCCTGGAGCTCCTTACAATGCAACAGTGCCTTTTCCGAACCGAGGCTCACTTGGAAATGCCACAGAATTTCATGACAGTTGCCAGTTTATAACTATAAGTGGACCAATCCACTATTGTTTCACCTCCTTAGTCCCCTGACAGTACAACACAATTCAGTTTTGGATAGCTTAGTACTATTCCTTATAAAATGCTAACTTTTCTCATTGTACTTAAACTTCCATCACTGCTGAGGAGGGTACTAACAAGATGACCAACAGGAGCTGTTAAAGGTTTCAGACCATTATAGGTCAAAGATATAGGAGGAAAATTGGTCCACTACATCATTATGGAATTCAAGGTAAGAGAGGTGTTCAAGCAGGATAGGGGTAGTCAATGTCTCTAAGATAGAGTATAGTGGATAAGGAGCATTTGAACCTTGAAATGGACTTGGTGATTATGTTATTGGTCAACTTGGAAGGAGTGGGGGCATGAAAGTCATATCCATATAGTTAAAAGGACAGTGAGTGGTAAGGAAGCAGAAAAAAGGATAGTGGGCTATTCACTTGAGAAGTAGGAATTCTTTCCCTCTTTCCTCTTTAAAGCATCCAGGATAGCTACCAGCTAGGCAATTCACTCTTCCTCCCTTTTTTTATGAGTAGATATCTTTTAATAGGATGATGCTGGCAAGATGGATAGATAGATAGATAGAGGTATAGATAGATAGAACAGATAGATTATGTACTTACGATGTGCCAGACACTGTCCTAACAACTGAGAATACAAATATAGGCAAAAGGAGAGTCCCTGCCCTTAGAGAGCCCTTGTAGGGGGAAGACAACATATAAAAGAGAACTTAAAAGTGGGGAGGAGTCTTGGTAGAGAGAGGGGGAGGGGCATAGGCCAAGTTTGAAGTAAAGTGAGGATGGCTGGCGTGGTTAATTCTTCAAATGAGAATTTCCAAGATAGGAGGTCCTGGGTTTAGGATTTTGGTGCTTTTACAGTTTCCCTTGGACAAATCCAGTGTCTTTTCACTACTAAATTTTACAGGACTATCATGGTTCAATTTTTCAGACAGAGAAAGAGAGGCCCTTTGAGAGGGAGAGATTTTTTCAGGACTATGTACCAACCTAACCTACTAGAAACTTGAGTCATGTTGTATGAAAAGGGAATGGTAGGTAGGGAGAGGTTAAGGGGCTTACAGCTTCCTTCATCTTTTCTTAAGTGTCTGCAATCTGTTTCTTACCTATAGTCTCAGACCCACCTGCCTAGGCAAGAATCATGTAAAGAACTCTTTTGGCAAGGAAGCCTTGCTCCAAAATCCACCTCTGCTTCAATTTTAATGATCAGTCTATTATTCTTCCTGGCTTCTAGATCCCTTCCTGTCTTTACCAACCATACCTGGCTGCATTCTCTGGGTTGTGCTTTGATGTCTCACAACTCTGTATTGATTTCCTGCTCCCCAGAATCTCGATTTGCTTCTAATCCCCAAAAGGCAAAGGATATGATGGATAGAACAGTGAATTCATTGTCAGACAACTTGGTTTTTAGTTCTAACTCTTGACACTAAATAGAGGCATGACTTTGGACGAGTCACTTAATCAGTCACTCTGGGTTTTCAGCTTCTTTATCTATAAAGATATGCTACAAAAGAAGATCTTTGAGATCCCTTTTAGCTTAGAGCGATCCTAGCCACATACCCTCAGAGTGTATTGGAGGCAGTATCTACTGGTTCACAAGAATTGATTGTTAAATTTTCAGCGTGAGCACAAATGCTACAAATCAGGGCTTAACTTATCAATTTGTTGATAGTCTAAACTTAATAAAGTGATAGAGAAAGTATTAATAATGCAGATTAAACTTAAAAGGGCAACTAGGTGGCACAGTGGATAGAGTGCGAGGCCTGGAGTCAGGAAGACCTGAGTTCAAATCTGACCTCAGACACTTACTAGCTGTGGGATCCTAGGCAAGTAATTTAACCCTGTTTGCCTCAGTTTCCTCATCTGTAAAAAGAGCTGGAGAAGGAAATGGCAAACCACTCTGGTATCTATATGAAGACAACCTCAAATGGAGTCATGAAAAATCAGACACAACCAAAAAACTTAAAAGGTGTGTTATGAATGCATTCTTTTTTTTTCCCCCTGGAAAGTCAATTGTTAAACATTTATCAACATACCACTGACCCTTGTTCTATCTTTCTTTGGATCCATCACACCTTGATTTCTGGCCTTTTCATCCATGTGGCAAGAGCAGAAGGAAAAAAAAAAAGTGAGAATGATTCATGTGCTTTCAATGCCAATGACATGAAATTCTGTAACTGTCTCTTTCCATGAGAAAGGGAGTAAATTTCCAGTCTCTTTAAAGAAGAAGCATTCTCCCACCCAACAGGAACTTCCAGCAATAACCACTGGACTAGCTTTTGCTTTAAATTAAAAACCAAAGCCCATCTTCTTTAATAGCTGAGGTTGCTCCTAGCAACCTCCAACTTTTATAAGTTGCCTTGTTGGCAGACTGCTTTAACCAGAGTTCTTGAGAACAGATTTCTAAAAGAGCTTAACAAAACACTTAAAACAAATATGTAGCCTGCTTTTAGAACAATGATTTAATGGGCTTCTACTGCAGGCTTTTATAAATCGGCTTGACAGGTTTGGGTACATGATTCCATTTCTCATGCCATCTTGAAGGGCCAGAAGTTGTTGGATAAAGTGTCTCGGGGACAGTGGCATAAAGATTTCTATGCTCAACAGGGCCATAGAGGAAGGAATCAGGCATTGCTATTTTTTAGGCTTTATAAATAACCCACAGGACAACAATTCCTATACATTGCTGCCCTCTGGCCTGAAGCTTGATGAGAATGAGGAATAGTGGCAGCATTGAATCAACCTTCACCTATCTTTCCCTTTGGTCAGCCAGAGCCAGGGACAGCATGGATGATTAAAGGCTCCCCTCTCTCTTGCCCCTCTTGCCTATGGAAGGATAGAGCTGAGTCAGGGAGACAGAGGGGGACATTACTATTGAAGACCACCATTTAACACTGGCCTTACCTGATGTGTTTATGATATTATATGGTACAGTGGAAAAAATACTGGGTCAAGGTCAAGTAGATGAGTTAAAAATCCTTCCTCTGATGCTTACTACTTATGTGACCTCAGTTTCCTCATTCCGTAAAATGAGGGAATTGAAATAGATGACCTCCAAGATCCTTTCCGACTCTTGATCTGTGATCCTTTGGGTATATCCTGTGAGATCTTAAAAGCAAGCGGTTGGAGTAGGGATGGCTATGAGGAGAACAAAACCCTTCTCAGACAGGCTTAACAAGAGCTCTTGTCCTGCCCCTGAGGCCAAATCATAGGGTCATAGATTTAGAGGCTTCCAGCCTGGCCGTTATAGTCATCATTAAGAAAAAAATACCTTTATGGGGAAGGGTCTCTTTCATCACCACCACCAACTCCAATCACTGATCAAATGCTACTGAAGGAGCAGGTTAGCCTAACAGCCCCTAGAGTAGCACTGTTCTCCAGATCAGTGGTGTCAAACTCCACTAAACCCTTCATAAAGATTCCGACAGGTACATATTGACTTAGAAAACCACACAGTAGCATTATCTATGTTTTATTGTATTTTTATTTATTTGGTTAACTATTTCCCAGTTACATTTTAATCTGATTTTGGGAGTATCACTGATCCTATGTTGACATCTCTGTCTCAGACCATCTCTTCCTTGCAGCTATCATCCAGGTGAGCAACCTTTGGGCAGAAGGGGCCTGCCACCCCACTAATCACCAACTGCCTCCATTTGGGCAGGCAAGTCAACCTAGCTGAAGCAATAAGACTCACTAAGTAAAGACAGGATGTGGCATGTTCCAAGTTGATCAAACCACTTCAACCTTGGTGGAGACAGGTAATGACACTAAGCCCAAGAGTCCCAGGAATCCCAATGCACCATCCCACCCCCATCCTCTAGATAACTGGCCCTGCTTCCTGCTTAGCCCTTGCAGCCAGGGAGGCACTGTTTTAGAGAAGGAGCCCTTCTTACTCACCACCACCAACACTAACCAATTGCCACAGATGGGCAGGTAAATCCAAGATCCCTGGGAATAGCAGTAACCCCCTCCATATTCCCTCCCCACTTCCCCCACCTACCTTTTCTTCCAGCCTGGTCTCTGAAGCAGAGTCCAGGGACGCAACCTTTGTGGAAATTCATCTTAGCAACTTTCTCTGAAGGTGCTGATGCCCTCCCCCTTTCTCTGTTTTCCCCTCCCCCTTCCTCCTAGTAGCCTCAGCTACTGAAGAAACAGAAAATGAGTTCTTGCCACCAAAGTCCTTGTCATTGGAAAACAATTCAACATCAGAAGGTGCTATGGTTTTATTAATGGAAATGGCATTAAAGAAGATGCATTGCCATCTGCTTTGTAGAAGCATCCTAAGGACTGTGGGGACTTTCCATCTGACTTGCAGCTGAAGCCTTCTGAATGTGTTGTCTTCTGCATTTGAATGCGATCTCCTTGAGAGCACGACCATTTTGCCTTTCTATTTGAATCCCCAGCCCTTAGCATGGTTTCTTTGCTCATAAAAAGTACTTAATAAATGCTTTTCATTCACTCACTCTTTTTTCTTTTTTCAGTCAGAGATGCAAAGTGAAGTGAACCAGGAAAATAATATGGGCAATGAGCACAACAGCCCTGCAGGGTAGGTGCTGTTATTACCCTCATATTACAGTTGAGGAAACTGAGGCAAATAGAGGTCAAGTGGCTGGCCCAAGTCACACAGCTAGTAAGCATCTGAGGTTAGATTCGAACTCAGGACTTCCTGATTCAGGACCTGCACTCTATCCACTGCGTCACCCAGTTGCCAGGTGGCAGATGTCCTGATTCTTTTGCTTCATCCTTTTCCCAGGTGTCCCTGAGGGGCAGGAGTCACTGCTTTGAAGGCTTTTTGACCCAAATAGAGAATCCAGGGTGGGGTCAGAGGATCCTGCACATAGCATGTGCCTTGCCAGTTTCTTTCATTGCTACTGTAGAGCATGACCTGGTATCTAGGGGCGAAGTAAGGGAGATTCTTGCCTCTTGGGTGAGGTAGCCCTAGGGGGAGAAAGAGAGAACTGAGGCAACGATAATAATACATATTTGCACAGTGCTTTAATGATGTGGAAACATTTGTGGCAAACCCCGTGAGGAGAGCAGTGCAAATATTATTAATTTTCATTTAAACAATAAGGAAACTAAACGTCAGAGAAATAAGGCAGCCAAATAACTTAGTAAGTGTCTGAGATCTGAACCCAACTCTCCCCTATCTTTTCCATTGCCTCACATTCACTGCACATTTCATTCCCTAGTTTAAATAATAGTAGGGCCTTTAACTCAGTTTTTTGAAGTGTGCTCCTTGAGGCCTGGAAATGGAAGAGAAGACAGGAACGGAATCCCCAGAGATGTTTCTTGCAGTGCTGGAGCTTGAGAGACCCAGCATGGAACCAAGGGGCATTGCCAGTGAGGGAATTAAAGGAGCCAGATAACAGGAAGGGGGTTGGTGTATCTTGGATTGAATGGGCCTGTATGTGGTGGTGAGAAAAATTATATTGAGAAGGAAGGGACAGATGCAAAGTGAAGTGAGCAGAACAAGGAAAACAATATGGTCAATAAGTACAACAATGTCTCTGGAAGAGTTGTGTCCACTAGGGCTCTGGCTACATTTTCAGCTTGACTCTCGCAATTTTCCATGATGCAAGCAACCCTTGGGGAGAAAGGGCCACCACCAAACCTGACTGCCAGCCATCTACCCCTATGGGCAGGTCAACCCAAGAGACCCCTGGGAATGTCAGCACCCCTTTCCCTTGGACCACTGGTCCTGTTTCTAGCCTGCTTCCTCCCCATTTGTAGTCCAGGAAAGCACCCACTGGGGAGATGTGACCTAGACACTTTCTCTGCAGGTACTAGTGTCCTCAGGCCCCACTCAGCAGCCACAGCTACTGAAGACTCTGCAAAGTCCATCAATGTAAATGGAAAAAAACCAAACCAGGCTTTTTGGAAATGTTGGTTGGTTTTCCAAAAATTTTCCCTCTTTTTTTCCTTCTTCATTTTAGGGGACAGGTCTTTGGGAGGGGATTGAGAGAAGATCATGGTGATGAATGGAAGTGAGGTAAAAACAAAAGAGACCACTAACTTAAAAAAAAGAATGTAGGGAATAAGTAGAGGGTGGGAGGAACAGTTGCGGCTAGGATGGGGGGGCGGTGCCCCTGCTAGGCCCGAAGTGTTTGGTCCTCTTGTATTATTGTAGTGGGGAGTGGCGGTATTCATGGGTGTCTGTACTGGTCCAGAGTCATAGCTCTTCTACAGTGTCATATACCTTGTGTGCAAGTAAAGGAGAAGTGAGGGCAGTTAGGTGGTACAGTGGATAGAGTGCTGGGCTTGGAGTGGGGTAGACTCCTCTTTATGAGTTCAAATCCAACCTCAGATGCTTGTTAGCTGTATGACAATGGACAAGTCACTTAACCTTATTTGTCTCAGTTTCCTCATTTGTAAAATTAGCAGGAAAACAAAATTTATCTTTTTGAACTGAGGCAACATGAGTCAGGGGAAAGTATCCTTGGCTATTAATCACAAGCAGACCTGGGTTCAAAGACCAGCTCCCATACTTATTACCTATGACTATGGGCAAGTTACTTATCCTTTTCCAGGAATCTCATATTTCTCATCTGTAAAATGAGGGCAGTAATCCCTATGAGGTCTACCTCACAAGATTGTTGAAAGAATTAAATGAGATTTATATGTTACATATATGAAAAATTTTGGAAAACTTGGAGGGGAGCATGGTGGTATGGATCAAGAGATGGCTTGGAATTTAGGAAGACCTGCCTCTGATACTACTGCTTGTGTGACCCTGGGCAAGTCACTTAACCTCTCAGTGTCCTCTGGCAACTTGATAAGATTTCAAGTTGCAGAGAAGGTGCCGGCCTGCATTGGTAGAGGGAATTCCTTACCTGAAATTCTCTATACTGTTAAAATCTTAGGTCTATTAAAAAAAGCCCAAACAAATATGTCATCTATTGTTTTTATCATTAGATATCCCCCCTACCATTATGCTTCACAGTTTCCTTTTTTCCTTCCTTCCTTCCTTCCTTCCTTCCTTCCTTCCTTCCTTCCTTCCTTCCTTCCTTCCTTCCTTCCTTCCTTCCTTCCTTCCTTCCTTCCTTCTTTCCTGGCAGAATTTCATTCACCAAACACTTGTCAGCACAGACATTTGGTATCAGATATCTGGAGTAGATTCAGGGCCTCCTCTCCCATTCTCCAGCTCCCATCCTTGTCCTCCATAATCCAAAACCTTAATAGTCATTTCCAGGGTGAGATGCCCACCAACAACTGGGGTACTCTGTACTCTAACATCAGTCAGTATCCACATGGCAAGAGGAAGTTAGGGTGATGGGTCAGGCTGGTTTCTGCCTAAATGAGACTTCAATGATTATTTTCACTTCTGGTGACTTCTGCAGAATGGGTATGGTCTACCCGTTGGAGATTCCCCTAATTCTTTTTAAATTTACCCAATATGTTATCCCTTGTCTCTCCTAGGGAGTAAAAAACTTTCACTTTCCTTATCCAAAGCTACCTATCATTAAGTCAATCATCCAGAATGTGCCCCCTTCATAACACTCACTCCAAACTGTGCTCATAACCCTTCCCAACCAGGATGAATGGGACTGGGCTGGCTGCTAGATTTTGCTGACCCCTAAAGCAAAGGCTAAGCTCAAAGCATCTTTCTTTGACAGCTCCTCTGGAAGAATGGCTCAAGGGAGCAACAGTCTTGGGCACTGATGGCTTCTTAGCAGTGATCAGAAGGCAAGGGGAGCTCTTTCTACCCTTCTTCCTCATTGGGGGGAACTTAAATCCAGGGCCATTTCAGAAGGGTTATGATGAGCAGCCTAGGCTGCTTCATATTTGTATTGGAAACTGGAAATCCTGGTATTAGGGGGTCAATCCCAGCATCCCCAAAGTGACTCCTACCAGTAAGGAAGAAGATGCCATGGTCAGGCTTGGTCCCATAGCACAGTGGGGTGTGGAATATACAACACACTTGGCTGGAAGGCCCTGCTAAATGGAATAGTGGGAACTTTTGACAGAGGATATGGAGAGCTCTGATACTGATTACTGACTTCTAAAGATTTTGATCATTGGGGACTCTGCAGCTCATCCCTGGAACCACAAAGTTATTGGTCCATACAGTCAAGAACATCTCACCATCATTGTACAGGTTGACAGATCTCTTCCATGCTGAAGTTGTGGATGAATAGGAGAGGGTGCAGGTAGTGCCCCTAAAGTTCATAAATTAGAAAATGGCAGCTGCTGATGCCTCAGTATGGACTGGACTGAAGGAATAGTGGCACCCTCTACTGTGGCTGCTAGCTGACATATCCGGTCCTGGATTTCAGTAAGTAGCAATTCCAGGAGTCCGGCTCTCTTTCTATAGAAGGGAGGGAGTCAGAGCAGAGACACAATAGAAAGAGACCTGTATCACTAACTTTCAGGAGAGTGATTTGAGAGTGGAATAAGTGGATTATATTGTTCAGTGAAGGGTAAGATTCCAAGCTGAGAGAAGAAGGAGAAGGAAAAAAAGATGAAGAAGAAGAAGAAGAAGAAGAAGAAGAAGAAGAAGAAGAAGAAGAAGAAGAAGAAAAAGGAGGAGGAGAAGAAGAAGGAGAAGGAGGAGGACAAGAAGAAGAAGGAGAAGGAAAAGATGAAGAAGAAGAAGGAAAAGAAGATGAAGAAGAAGGAGGAGGAGAAGAAGAAGAAGGAGAAGGAAAAAGAAGAGGAAGAAGAAAGAGAAGAAGAAGAAGGAAAAGATGAAGGAAGAGAAGAAGAAGGAGGAGGAGGAGAAGGAGGAGGAGGAGAAGGAGGAGGAAGAGAAGGAGGAGGAGGAGAAGGAGAGAAGAAGAAGAAGAAGAAGAAGAAGAAGAAGAAGAAGAAGAAGAAGAAGAATTAGAAGAAGAAGAAGAAGAAGAATTAGAAGAAGAAGAAGAGAGGTTAGAGTTAGGGCCATGGTGGGAGGCTAGGGGCCTCTTCAAAGGAGTCAAAGGACTTGAAGCAGGTTGGGCTTTCCTTGGACCTCCAGTTTGTCTCAGTTCTATGTGAGTGAAATTTAGGGGAGAGGGTGAGGTACAGAGCACCTGCTGTGCTTATCCATTCCAGGGAGCCCTTTTCACAATGCAGGGACAGCTGTTCCATGCTATTAATCTCCTGGGACATGCCATTCCCTCAAGAGACATACTAATACTAGTAGCAGCTGGCCAGGGCAATTGAGGCTGGGAGATCAAAACAGAAAACCTAGAGCAGTCATGGTAGTAGCATGATGAGTTGGGTAGAGGGCTGGGCACCTGGGAAACTCCAGAACTATGGCCCAGCCACCACAGCAGCAGCAGCTGGAGATACATCCCCAGACACACCTACATAGCTTCACACTGATAACTCTGGCCCCCATCTGCTCTATCAGCCACTTTCCTTCCTTCCTGGCAGAGTTTCATTTGCCAAACACTATCGTCAGCACAGACATCAAGATAACTGCAGTGGACTCAGGGCCTTCTCTCCCACTCTCCAACTCCCATCCCTTTCCTCCATAATCCAACACATTAATAGTCATTTCCAGGGTGAGATTCCACTTTCAACCTCCACAACAGTTTTTAATACTTCAAACCCTAGTTTTATAAGCCCAATTGGATCTTTGTATCAGGAAAAGAAGTCTAAAAAAAGGGAAAAAAACCCTCCAAAAGAAGCTATGGTTTGCATAACCTTTCGTTGCCACGATATTCAATACCCAGATGGGGGAACTCCAGAATGCTCAGAATTTGGAACCTCTTCAACCTTTCATACAGGGCAAAGGTTCTAGTATAGTCTTCAACCAACTTTACTGTTTCTCTGGCTTCTTGGGGAGCAGTGGACAAGAGATTGATGCTTAAAGGGCTATTGGCCTGAGACCCAGTGAGGAAGGGTGCTCAGTGGAAATGATTTCAGGGAGATGTTCCTGGTTCTCATTCCTGCCTTTGCATTGAGCCCATTTGTCAAGGGGCCAGACTGACTTTAAAGGTGCCATGAATGTGGCTGGCAGCACAGCTCTTAAAACGAGTGCAGCGGAAGCCAAGCTCCAAAGTGTGGGGAACGAGGTGGTCCTGGCGCCAGAACCTCAGCACCAGCAGAGATGAAATTGCATTTCACTATGTGAGGTGAAATATCTCTGGTTCGAATTTTATCTTCTCCATAAAAGCGTGTTAGATTTCTGAAGTGTGGGAATAAGCGTTCTAGTCTTCTGTGCAAATCATTTGGAGAAGGCGTGTAATCAGTTTCTCTTGGATATACAGGGCAGGAGAAACTCTGAGTGTGGGAAGCCAGGGAGGATGGGCATAAAGCCATATTTTCTCTAAACCATAGCTGGGCTTCTCCTGGAGACAACCCACAGCCCCTAACTTCCCACCATGGCCCCTGACTCTGACCTCTCTCCTTTACTTCTTCCTCTTAGCAGCTTGGAATCTTACCCTTCACTGTACAATAGAATTCACTTACCCACCCTCTTGAAAGTTGGTGGTAAAGGTCTCTTTCTATTTAGCCTCTACTCTGATCCCCTCCCTTCTAGCTCTGCCACCCCCAAAGCCCCAGATATAAGATACTGCTTTATTTAAGTCTTATTTCTTAAAAGCTGCATAGGATTCCATCTATTATGAACCTGGTGGGCACAGTCTGCTAACATATCAGGTACATTTATAAGTTTTATGAAACCACCAGATGTCTATGCCTGATTACCTCCAGGAGTCCCTAGTAGGCAGTTATCTATATCTACACAAATAGATGGTTACGTGTTTGTCTCCCCTATCCCTCATGCTCTTCAGGGACAGAAATTCCATGTTATCCCTCAGGGCTTTCTTTCTAGCCTTGCATCTCTCTGGCTATGACTAATGCCCACTTCCTCTAGTTCTATCCAGGATGGAGATGGAGAGAAATTGGTCTATTTGTTCCTTATGGTAACCCTTCAGAGGTTTAAAGACAATCTCTTTTCAGCCTTCACTTCTTTAGCCACAACAGGCTCTGATGGCACTTAAGGGAGTTCAGGGGAAGCTTAGTTGCTCATCTCTGCTGCCCTATCTCTCTTGCTCTATGATGCCTTCCTCGGCTGTGTTATATGCTGACTTCTACCTGAATTCTTGGATTCTTCTTCATGTCCTTACCTGCACAGTCTGGATTTCTGAACCTACCTTGTCTATAGGTACAACATATCTTGTGTATTTCCTCTGTTTTAGCCTGCCACCCTGGTGTGGACAATGGCTTCAGCTAAGATGATGACATAGTATTCCCTCTATTGGCAAGCCTCACTAGGTAGGAAGGAATGCTGGAAAAAGCTGGAAAAAAAATCCCACCAGCACACAGCTCCCTGGCTTTCCTTACTCTGTGGTTAAGTCTTTGTGGAGGGAGTCCAATATGTGAGTTACATTAATCCCCTCGAAAATTGCCAAATCTCTCTAATCTAACCCATCCCTTCATCCTGGCCCTTTTAGTCCCATTGCTCAAGTCTTAATCCTGATACCCACTATGATGTAATAGCTACAGTGGAAGTATATATTTCTATATACCTACATACATGTCTGTGTAGGCATATATTTACATATAAATGCCTATGTATACATGCAGGATTATCTATTGGTTCCATGTTTTCACAGGATTTTTCATCTGGGTAATACCTTCTCTAGTCTATCAGAGATGCTCTGGACTTGACTGGAGTACAGGATCTACAGGTACCATATAGTTCCTGTCCCCATAAGATCAGCAGAGAAGGAGAAGTTGGCATCTGGCTCAGGAAAAAAGACAATTCTTAGTAGGATTTGAAGGAGACGTGGATGACTGATTCAGATTGCAAGTTGGAGGACAGAAAGGGAAATCTACCAAATAATGGAAGAGGGGCTGTGGTAGCTGGGTTAAATTTTGTTGAAAGGCAATGATCTATAATAGTCAGTGGTAGCTGAGTGAAATCAGGACCTTGTTTCTTGTTTTGTGGTGGCAAAAACTCTGTCAATGATAAACCCGGTGACTGTAAGCCTATTCAAACTTCTCATACTGCTGGGTTAGCTTGAGGGGCATGCTCAGGTGATTTTCCATAACTTTAACCCTGGCTTACCTGGTTCCTTTCCAAGACTCTTTATCCTTTAGCACTTCTCTTCTCTGACAGGTGAGTTCTTTCCAAAAACCTGTGTTTGAGGAATCCCCTGCCCCAAGCCTGACATGTTCACTTTAAGCTCAGTTCTGCTCCTGACTTGGGACTTTTCCATCTTGCCTCTCAGCAGGCACCTTCCCCCTCTTCCTTTCCTCTTTTTTTTTTTGTGTTGTCTTCCTCAATTAAAATGTAAGCACCTTGAGGGAAGGAACTCTGGCATATAGTAATTAGCTTAATAAATACATGTCTTACCTCTCTATCTTTCCCTCTGTCACTATGGTAATGATGAGAACAAGGCACATGAAAATGAGAAGCAGAATTGACACATGGGTACTGCACTGATTTGAAGCATGTATGGATGGATATTACAACTTTCAAGCTCTTTGAGGGCGATTGGGATAGAAAGCTGGCACCAGAACTAGGAAGAACTGGGTTCAAATTTCTGCCTCTGACATCCATTGTCTGTGTGACCCTGGGCAAGTCATTTAACTTCCTAGTGTCCCCAAGTAACTCTCCAAGACTCTAACTTGCAGAGAAGGCACTAACCTGCATTATTGGAAGTTATTTCCTTCTCTTATGAAATAATGGGTCCCAATCCTTTGAGGGCAAGAAGTGGAGCTGGTCAATCTAATGTTCTTCCAAGAAGAACCTGGGAAACTGTTTGAAGCCCTATTTCACCCTCTGGGCTTGTCCTTTACTCTGGGGGTGGGGTGGGGGGGAGGTTGGGAGACCATGGCTAATTGATCGTAGACGCCTTCCAAACTGGGAAGTTAGCTGGAGATGCTGATCCCAAAGGCTGTTGAAAACTATGGTCTATTGATGATACATATTCTATAAGATAGTAGGAAGCACTGTAGGGCAGCAGTCCATAGAAAAAGTGTCTAAACTCTGAGGGCCTGGGTTCAAATCCTACCTCCAATGCTCACTATGTATGACCTTTGACAAATCATTTAACTTCCCTGGGCCTCTGTTTTCTCACCTGTAAAATGGGAGGGCTGAACTAGAGAATCTCCATGAGCTATAAAACTAGGAAATATAAAGTAGCCATCCCTCCAAGGCAAGTCCCTTCATCTCTCTGAGCCTCAGTTTCCTCACTTGTAAAATAGAGATAAAAAAATATATAGTACTTATCTCACCGGGTTCCGGTGAAAATCATGGAGATAATGTATGAAAAATGCTTTGTAAACATTAAGATTCTCTATAAATATCAGTTCATTCATTGCTATATAATTATAATGACCAAATTTGATCCCAGAGAAGAGCTGGAAAAAAAAAACGGAACCCTCCCTTTCTTTGCAGGTGAGGGGAACAAGGGGTATGGAATATTACATTTGCTGTCAGATGTAGGTAAGTCATTGGTTGCTTTTTTCTGAACTTCCCCTTTCTTCTCTCTCTTTCTTTCTCACTCATTCTCTTTTTCTCTCTCTCTCTGTCTCATATTTTGTTAGAAGGGGAGACTCACAGGGCAGAGGAAGAAGGAAGAGTATATTCAGAAAATATGGTGATATAAAGACAAGAAGTATAAAAAATTAGATGGGCTTGATTTAGCCATTTTGGGGAACGAGCCATCCACGACTAGCATGACTGCATGATAACAAGAAGGGAAGTCAGTAAGTAAGACCAGAAATAGGCTTGATTTGTAGCACCCAATATGATTACTGCAGCAGAAACTTAATATGGACACAAATATCCCAGGATGATACATAGCCTTCCATGTCTATTCAGGTGGATGGCCACTAAATGGGCCCACAAGTCAGTTACAGTACAATGCAGGCATAGAGAACCCATTGCTATGTGAGATTCATGATGAAGCTGCTTGGCTTGGAATCATGGTGGTGGAGACACCCATCATTCAGTTTCACCATTTTGTAGATTTCGAGCTCAAAGGGATCTCAAAGGTCATCTTGTCCAACCCTTTCATTCTGCAAATGAAAAAAACTGAGGGCCAGGGAAATGAAGTGATTTGCATGTGATTGCACAGGTAGTAAATAGAAGAGCTGGGATTTTAACTAAGGTACTCTGATTCCAAATTGAATTCTTTCTCCACTGTACCATATCGCCATCTCCAGTTAGATTGAATTTGGTTCAAATTGTCAACAAACATTTACTGAGATGAATACTAATTCACATTTTTATGGTGCTTTAAGATGAACAAAGCACTTTTCTTGCAACCAACAATCCTATGATGTAGAGTTAAAATGTTATTATTCTCATTTTACAGATGAGGAAACTGAGGCTGATAAAGTTTATGAAACTTGTCAAAGTTCATATAGCTAGTAAGTACCAGAGCCAGGGTGGGACCTCAACTTCCCCATTTTTAAGACTAGAGTTATTATCACTGCATTATTTTTAGTTGTCTAGGCCCTCCTAAGGGCAGCTAGGTGGCACAGTGGGTAGAGTGTCAGGCCTGGAGTCAGGAAGACTCATCTTCCTGAGTTCAAGTCTGGCCTCAGACACAAGCTGCGTGATCCTGGCCAAGTCATTCAACTCTGTTTGTCATAGTTTCTTCATCTTTAAAATGATCTGGAGAAGGAAATGGCAAACCACTCCAGTATCTCTGCCAAGAAAACCCCAAATGGGGTTATGAAGAGTTAGACATGACTGAAAATAACAACAACTTGGAGGTCCTTCTTACCAGTCTCCCCCTATCCTTTTCCCCATTCCCCCAGCTCTTTTAGCCATTACATAGCTAATGGGTCCATGCTAGGGCTTGTTGGGTTTGCATGCAAAGGCTGATGTCCTGAGCAGCACTGAACAAGTTAACAAGGGTTCCCAAGGAGGAAAATGGCTGTTGGTCCTCAGTAAGTTGTGTCTTCTCCCTCATCTGGGACAAAATTTCTGCCTTTGCCTTCTCAAGCACCTAGACAACGATCACCACAAAGTCAAGTCATACGAAAAATATGGCCCAGGGGACCTGGCTAGATTTCAGACACCTCATAGCTTAGAGGTATCCTAAGCTTTAATAGCCTTACGATGACTTGGACAGGATGCTATGAGCTGTGCAGTGGGAAGACTGTTAGATCTGGCACCGGAACACCAGGGTTCAAATCCTGCCTCTTGGTACATGCCAGCTGTATAACTTTGGGCATGAGGCTTACCCTCCCTGGTTCTTAGTTTCCTCATCTCTAAAAGGAGGGATTTAGATAAAACGACCTTCGAGACCACTTCCATCTCTAAATCTGTGATCAGAAGATCATGGCTCCATGAACTAGAAGCAATGGATAAAAGTTTCAGGGAGGCAGATTTTATTTCAACATGAGGAATACCTTTCTAAGAATTAGACCTGTCCCAAAGTGCAATTAGCTTCCTTGGGTAGTGCTTAGTTTCCTCTTCCTGGAGGCCTTTAAATGAAGGCTGGATGATATAGAGGAATTGGTGGAGGTGACCTCTCCAGTCCCTTCTAGCTCTTGCCTTCTAGGGTTTTGTAGCTGGTGGGGTTTAAAAAATGTGTTCTAGGAGGGGCAGCTAGGTGGCACAGTGGATAGAGCACTGGCCCTGGATTCAGGAGGACCTGAGTTCAAATCCGGCCTCAGACACATAACACTTACTAGCTGTGTGACCCTGGGCAAGTCACTTAACCCTATTGCCTAGCCAAAAACAAAAAAAAATATGTTCTAGGTAGGCAACCATAAAAGAGTCAAAGAAATCTCCAAGTACGTTAATAAAGTATCAGTTAATATAAAGGAGAGTGGAGAAGTGAATAAAGTACTACTGGACATAGAGTCAGAGGGCTAACATTTAAATTCCAGATCTGCCACTTATTGGTTGCATGAACTTAGCCAAGTCATAATCTTTCTGGTCCTCAGTTTCCTCGGCTGTAAAACCAGACAGAGAGCTGGTCTCTTAAGGTCCCTTTCTACTCTAAATCTATTATTCTATGACAAGTGTGAAAGGTTGATGGATAATGACACAAAAGATCTGTTTCTGTCTGTCTTTTCATGATTTTCCACTCTACTTCACCCCACCCCACCTCATCCTCAGCCTTGTATGCCTATAACAGCTTATGAATCTTTTGGAAATAAAGCTTCATAATCAACCAGGTCTTCTAAATGTGTTTGAAAAGCCCTGGATTTGTGGTGGTGGACTACACTGAAATCTGCTAGGGAGTTCCCAAGCATCCCCTGGGTGGGAAGGGCTTGGTGGATATCTTTGGGACCCTTACTTGATTCCTTTGTTTGATTTCTTCTCCTTGGAGGTGGTACCAAAACTGGAGCCGAGAACCAGGGAGCTAAGGGAATGATCATTGGATTTGTATCATTGGACCTGGGTTCACACCCCAGCTTTGTGACTTGATACCTATGTGACCTTAGACAAGTTAATTCATCTCTCTGGTCCACAGGTTTTTCTATCTATAAAATGAGGGGATTGGATTAAGTGACCTCTAACGTTCCAGTTCTCAGTTATAGGAAAGTGATTGGAGTTTTATGTTCGGGAGGGATTGGGGAGGTTCTGGCCTTATACCAAACCTATTCCTGGAATACCACAGGGGCTCTAGACTTCTCTAGTACACACGCAGTTACATCCTGGATTTCAGTGGGGCCAGGGGAAGCATCATCCTAAGTCAAAAAGATCCCTGTAATTAAATGCAGAGGTGACAGATGATTAAATGGAAAAATCCTCTTCCCCTAAACCCTGCTTATAATCAGCATAAGCCTGTGGGGCCTGGCCCAAATCTCTGTGCAAGACTCACAGACAGAGGCTTCTGTGGGAGTGTCCTTTGTCACTGGTGCTCAGTCAGAAGCCAGGTGCTCCGTACCCCCAAGATGGCCAGCATGGAGACCTGACTGCCTGCTTTGGTATGCATGCCAAGCCATTCTGCCAGGTGAATTGGGGCTAATTTGCTCTGCAAATGAAGGCATCTGAGTTTTCTCAGGCAGGCATAATCTAGGGACAGAAGGAAGGAGGGAGAATGGTGGAAGGAAGGGAGGGGACTAGGCCTTGAAGATGGAAAGGGTAGTGCTCATGTGGGAAAGGAAAGGGCCGTATTGGTGACTCTGAGCCCAGTCAGATTTCCTGTTGGTCCTTGGGATCTCAGGAACCTAGAGATTTTGGTTTCAAGGACAAGCTACTGCCCAGTTTTACTGCCAAAGTCAGATGCTGTGTGAATATAATTTGAAGTTTTCCCTTGACACAAACCTTTAAAGTGAATTAATGGGTGTACATGGGAGGCATTCTTTACTACTGTCAAAGGGGGTGGGGTGGCATTTGTGGGCCTTCATTGCTCCCCCATCTCATCCTTTTCCTGTTCTCAGCTACAGGCCTTTATGTCCTCAAGGGGACACAGTGACATTTGGGATTTTGTGACATGTAAAATGAGGAAGGAGACATCCATTTCCTTTTAGTCACACGAAGTGGGAGATTGTCTAGGTGTTAGAACTAGAGAGAGGCCTGAGTCAGAGTCTCCTCTAGGTCCCTGGAGTCTGGTTTTGTGTCTTCCCAGAGGTCCAAGTATGCATAGATCCTCCTTCTGCTCTTTCCTTCCCTGGACACAAGGCTTCACCTTGTATTAGGTCAGTTTGGGAGACAGTTAAGGAAATCATCTTCTTGCTGATTTTTTTTTTTGAGGAAACTATGGTTATGGTACAAAATAATCCTAGATTTGATGCCAGGAGACTTGGGTTTGAATCCAATACTTACTAGTTGTGTGCTGGATTTGAAGTCAGAGAACCTGGGTTCAAATGCCATCTCTGCTATTTACTGACTTGGGTGACTTAAGCTGTCTGATCCTCAGTTTCCTCACCTGTAATATGAAGGGTTTGGACTAAATGGTCTTAAAGATTTCTTTTCTCTCTCTCTCTATATTGATCCAATAATCCTATGACCTTTCTGAGTCTCAGTTTCCTTATCTATAAAATGGGATAAGAATACCTACATGACTTATCTGTGAGGAGAGTTCTTTGCAAACCTCAAAGTGATCCACAGATTAGTATTATAATCTATTAGTAGATTATTAGTATCATTATTATTCTTGTTTTGAATGCTTATGTAGCATAGTGGATAAAATGCTGGACTTGGAATCATAAGGATGAGTTATAAGGCTTGGGTTACCTTTAACATCCACTAGCTGTATTGACCTCAAGCAAGTCATTTAACCTTTCTCTACCTCAGTTTTCTCATTTGTAAAATGTAAGGACTGGACTAGATGGCCTTAGAGGTAAGGTAATTTCTAGTTCTAAATCTATAATCCTAAGGCAATATATTAAGTCATAGATATGAGTCTTGGTGAAGAGAATTCTTCCACTAGGATTCCCCCAAGCTGAAGAATCACAGATTTCCCCCCCTGCATTCCTGTATTCTTTTTTGGAAACTAGGCCTCTCTAACTTACCCAGATTGGAAGTATAATATAGTTACTCATAGGCCTGACTCCAATGCTAATCAGTGAAGAAACTTTGATCTGCTTCGTTTCTGACCTGAGAGCTGGTTTGCTTCTTCTTAGGCAGTCTGGGGCTCCCTTCCCTTCCGCCCAGCCCCACCATATTGGTGCTGGACTTGATTGGCTGTAGCTAAACTCATGTGATTTACCAGCCTTAGCTTCTTTGGTAGCAAGGACTTATAAGCACTAGTGCTCATGCCTGGCTCAGTAATTCTTGTACTCTGGAGGCCAGAGATTCTTAGAACTTTGTATTTCTTGTTATTGTTGCTTTTTTTTTTTTAGACAATCAAGGTTAAATGACTCACCCAGATCACACAGCTAGTAAGTGACTCAGGCCAGATTTGAACCCAAGACTTCCTCTGTTTTTGATTCTGCATGTATACACTTGCCTATCAGTAGATACACCATAGTTCCCTCTATATGTCCCAATGAACATATGTATTTCTGTGTGTAAGGGGGTGTAACCTTGAGGAGTCTGGTCAGGAGGGAAGAAGTTAATGGCTGAGATCTCTGTTCTGATTTTGCAGTTGTCTCCCATAAAAGGTGTGGACGTCCCCAATGTCAACACATAAAGATAATTAGTGACATCTCTTTGATGGGGAGCAGGAGTTATTCTTCACCTGGATATTTGTTGGCCTAATGGACGCCTTATTAGAGATGTTTGTGTAGGCCTAAGCAACATCCTTTGTTTCATAAAAGAGACAAGGTATATCTAAACAACTGTGGAGCTAGAGAGCAAAATTGAGAGATATTGCATATAAACAGAGGCCCCGGGTTGAGGAAAAAGTCTGTTTATCCACGTAAGTCCCATTGAACCCTTCAGCCACAAAGATGGGAGGCATAGAAGCAGAGGAAGAATCTCTTAGTCCCTTACATGGACACTGTAAAGAGACACTGTTAGAATACCCAAGGTGATCCTGAAGAAAGAACCACATGGACCCAGGGGTGGAAGCTGGTTGAGATGGTGATGGAGCAGCAAGAACTACTGGAGAAAACTTCCAGGGGAGAAGAGAAAGGGTTCTACTCAAGTTCCTGGACCATGCCTTATGAAGAAAAGATAAAAAAAAATGATGTGGCTCCAGAAGCTAGAGGAACAAGAGACAGAGTCCAGATGTATACAAGCAAACTGAACCTTTACTTGTACTTCTACTGTGAGTTATTTAGGCATGAAGGTCCAACAAGAAGGAAGTTGATTCTTTAACAAGCTCCAGTGCTTTTCCCTTCAGAGGGCATCTCAACCAAAGGATTGCACTATAAATCTAGAGGGCTTTGTATAGGTCCCTGACTAGGGGAGGTGGTAGTCACATAATGATGACCAAGTGCATTTCCCTTCTAGTAGAGCCTCAACCCCAAGGTGACAATAGGACCATTTTGTGGAGCTATCTATAGAAAAAAAGAATTATCTTGAAAATTTATAAGCTAATGACAGTAATTTGTGTTTTTCATTTTTGCATGATAAAATAAAGGTTGTCCTATATCTCATATACAGTTACTTTTAGCGCTTGTATACAAACTAAAGATTCTTTTACTCTGAGAGGACCTAGATATATTAAGAGAAACCCTGGCTGGGAGCATGAACTAAGAAGTCATTTAAGGGAAATTCCTAGGTAATAAACCCATTCCTTCAACATGTTACATAAATGTAGAGGGATTTGGGAATATGGAGATCATCCTTGGTTGTCCTTACCCATTTCCCATTCCAAATTTTGTGAGAAGTCACTAGAGATTTTGTGGCTTCCTTAGCCATCCCCTTATCTGGGAAGATTGTGAATCCCTACAGAGAGATTTCAAAGAAACCTGTAGAGTTGCCAGGAGGAAGATGAAGGCTCTGAATCACAGTTGAGGTTCTCTTAAGTAAAGTATGGGCTCTTTTCCATAAGTTGAGTTGTCCAGAATTGTACCAGAAGGAAGAATCCCAGAGTTGGGTGCGTTATTAGCTCTACATTACAGCTGGTATCCTTGAGTCTGCAGCCCAGACAAATAAGCTCTGAAAGCATTTCCTGCCTCCATGGGAAAGTTTTGGCTACAAGGCCACTTGGCTGGGTTAATAATAATGATACTAATAATAATAACTCACATTTACATAGCATGGCTCTTTCAAGAGGACAATGAGTTTTACATGGAAGAGACAAAATAGTGGCTGAAAGACAAATGAGGGAGAGTGGGTGTTGTTTTCTTGGCATTCTACTGCAAGTGGAATGATGTGGAGAAATACCCTGAAAGTTTCAATAGGAGAGAAGTGCTGAAGAGTCCCCCTGGAAAGTTAAATTATTGTTGAAAGCTTTATTTATTGGATGTTATGTCTGCAATTATATAGGCCTCTAGGCAAGGGTTATTTATAGGTAGTCATCATTATCACCACAGGCACTAATATAGGTTCTGTTGTTTTCCTTCACATGTAGACAAACCTGTACATATTCTTTTAGTCTTGTGAACAATGTGCTTGCAAGGGGAGCTGATGACAAAACAATGGATTTTATCAGACAGGAAGTTTTAAGATTATGTGGGAAGAGGCAATGAGAATTTCCCTCAAAATGTCCCAAGACTCTTTGTGTCACAGAGTTATAGAATCTGAGAGTTGTAAGCTGATTCAGAGGCCATTAGTTCAACCTGTGCCTGGAGCAAGCCTTTAATACAAAGATTATGCATCCATGAGTATGTGTATGTGTATGAGTGGGAGCATGTGATTGTGTGTGTGCCTATGTGTGCATGTGAATTTATTGTTCTCTGTGCTTGGGAGCAAATCCACTCTAATTGTACAGTAAATTAGACAGATTCCCCAGCAATGAGACCTGCCTAAAGCCAGATAGTAAATAGGAAATGCAGGATTTAAAACCAGGACTTCTGACTTCAAGCTCAGTTTTCTTTCCTTTACATTGCAACATAGCAGCTCATAGTACATGGCAGCTCCTTTATTTAAAGGAAAAGACAACAGTGACACTCTCCCAGATGTGCTTTTGTTGAAAATATGACCTCTTGTGACTGTCTTTTCCCCATCAGAAGGGACTAATTTTCCACTTTCAAAGGAGAGAGGAACCTTGCCCCTCCCAATAGGAATCTAGCTGTTAGCTAGGCTGTTTACTGGTTAATATCAATACAAAAGTATTCCTTTTTTGGGTAAGGTTGCCCCTAGCAACCAGCTCCCACACAGGATCAGATACACCTGCTTTTTGATATAGACAGCCTTCTCACTTGAAATCCATGCTTATGTCGTAACATCACTTTAAAACAACAACAACAACATAATTTTAACAGAAAACTTAATGAGGTTTTTAAGGTACTTTAATGACAACAGCTTAGGAATCTGTCCAGAGAACTGCAGTCCCAGGTTTCCTCGACAGAAACCAATAATAATAATAATAATGATAGCTGCTACTTATATAACATTTTATAGTTACAAAGCAATTTACATACATTACTGCATTTGATGCTTAAAAGTCAGCCAAGTTCCTGGTTGGGCCTAATTGAAATGAGAGTAACTGAAGGTGTAGATGAAAGAAACCTCCCCCCACCCCCACTAGTTTTTAGGAAGATGGCTGCATGACACTCATCTGTCCTTCTGAGGGCTAGGGATAGTCCCCAGCTTTGTATTTGGGTACTAGGACATAAGGAGTTTCACATGTGACATTTGTACATGTGACAATACCCAGCCCCAGGAGGCCTTCCAAATTCTAAGGGGACTTTCACTAAATATTTTTTTCCCCTTGGACTTGAAGTGAAAGTTTTGGAGGGCATGGAAAGATATGTCAGCTTTGGGTTCCAGTCTCTCTCAGCCTTGGTGATGATAATCCTGGCTGAGGCACCTGGTGCTCTCAATCATTTCTGTCTTTACCACCTGGGGACTTTAAGAAGACTTCATCTTGGGGGTTATGGGCACCTTGGACACCTTGCTCTGGCTCCTGTATCACAGACCCTTCTGGCTCTGAATCACAGAAGTGAGGCAGTGACCCCAACCCATTTTTACACTGGACCATATGAAGGGGAGCCTGAGTTCTTTCCCTCCTAGAAAGAGGGGGGCTTAAACATAGACTCTTCCCAGAGCAGATAGAAAGAGCCTTGTTTGGCTTAGAAGCCATCAAGCCTCCTGCTGAGAGCACATTTGTGCTTGGAGGCTTCTCAGTCTTTCCAATTTAGTCCCTTTCCAATCCAAGTTCACCTCTTCCTACCTCCTCAAGAGGTCCATCTTGTTCATTCCTTCTGTTTATTTCTCCCTTTGGAGGCTTTCTTTTCTCTTTTTTTTCAATTTTAAATGTAATTTTATTTTTTCTTTTTAAATAGTATTTTATTTTTTCCAATTACTTATAAAGACAATTTTTAACATTCATTTAAAAAAAAATTGTGTTCCAAATTTTCTCCTTCCCTCTTTTTCCTCCCTCCTCCCTAAAATGGTAAGCAATTTGACTTAGGCTATATATGTGCAATCATGTAAAACATATTTCCATGTTAATCATGTTGTAAAAGGAAAAAAACCACTCACACACACACACACTAAAGATAGTGCAAATAGTATGCTTTGATCTGTATTCAGACTCCATCAATTCTTTCTCTGGCTGTTGATAGCATTTTCCATCATGAGTCCCTTGGAATTGTCTTGGATCATTGTATTGCTAAGAAGAGCTAAGCCATTCACAATTGATCATTGTACACTATTGTTACTGTGTACAATGTTCTCCTGGTTCTGTTTGCTTCACTATGCAGCAGCTTGTTTAAGTCTTTCCAGGTTTTTCTGAAATCATCTTGCTTGTCATTTCTTTTGTGTGTGTGTTTGTGTGGTTTTGTTTGTGAGGCAATCTGGGTTGAGTGACTTGCCCAGGATCACACACCTAGTAAGTGTCAAATGTCTGAGGTCTGATTTGAACTCATGTCCTTCTGAACTCCAAAGCCAGAGCTCTTTCCACTGTACTACCTAGCTGCCTGCTCCTTACTTGTCATTTCTTTATAGCACTAGCATTCCATTCCATTCTATTCCACCACAACTTGTTTAGTCATTCCCTAACTGATGGGCATCCTCTAAATTTCCAATTCTTTGCCCCTACAAAAAGTTTTTATAAATATTTTTGTACATATAGGTCCTTTCCCCTTTTTATGATCTCTAGGATACAGATCTATTAGTGATATTGCTGGATCAAAGGATATGCATAGTTTGATTGCCTTTTGAGTATAGTTCCAAATTGCTCTCCACAATGGTTGGATCAGTTCTCAACTCCACCAACAATACATTAGTGTCTCCTTGGGAGAATTTCTTGTCCCTGAGGGAATAGGATTTGTCTATATCAGTTTCTGTTTGTCCTGTCTCTTAACTGGTTCAGGCAGAATTACCTCCAAGTCTTACCAGTCAACTGTTGCTGTTCAGTCATTTCAGTTGTGTCTGACTCTTTGTGACCCCATTTGGGGTTTTCTTGGCAAAGATACTGAAGTGGCTTGTCTAGCTCATTTTTCAGATGAGGAAACTGAGGCAAACAAAGTTAAGTGGCTTGCCCAGCCAATAGTCTCTACAGAAATCTCAACTGTTCTTTTCATTTGAAACATTTTCCCCTTTAGCCATCTAGCAGCATGTAGAGCTGTCCAAGTGCTAAGTCCAAGCTGGACTTGGGGACAGTGAAGATGCCTGTGTTCAAAATCCAACTCTGATACTTCCTAGCTATGTGATCTTGGGCAAGTAACTTGACCTCTCTAAGCTTGTTTTGCCATCTTTAAACAGGCCATAATAATAATAATAATAGTAAATGCTAATATTATTTACCTCACAGAACTATTGTGTGGAAAGCCCTTTGCAAATTTTGAAGCACTATAGAAATGCAAATTATTATTATGCTGGCCCTGTATGGCCTTTATTTCAGTATGAGAAGTCTTGTCTTCTTAATATATCCTGTCCCTTTCAGGGGAAAATGGGGCCAATACTTTATTTTCCAGACTTCCCTGAGGATTACATAAGGAAGGTGTCAGGATTTGCCCTCCTTTCTTTCTAACTAAATTTCTATTCTTTCCCCTCTTTATCTTTTCTCATGTCTACCTTTTCCCTCTTTGTTCTTCCTTCTAGAAAGACAAGTGGGGGACGTTGTGGCCAAGGAGAAGGACAGAGTAAAAGACGGAACATTAGAGTGCAAAAGAGAAATTTTGTGGTATGAGAGGAAGGTTGGCTTCTGGAATTAAAGATTTTGATTCCAGTCTCATCCCTGCCACTAGCCAGTTGTATGACCTTGGGGAAGTCATTTTAGCTCAGACAAAATTTGAGTTCCCAAATTTGGCCACAGAACACTTTAAAGTTTGAAATGTATGGATAGAAATACCATTTCAGAGTATCTGGAATAAAAAGATGCTGGAGAAACTTCGGAGCAAAACCACAAAAATTATCTATTTTATACTACTTGTAGAATGACATTTTTGGTGTTATTTCACATTTAGTTTAATGTTTAATGTTTAATATTTAGGAAGAAAAAATATCTTGAGCATATAGGAATTGTCTCACTGAATCCCCTATTCATAGATTTCAAGCTGGAAGCAATCTTAGATATCATCAAGCCTACCCCCTCATTTTACAGATAAAGAAATTGAGGCACAGAGATCTTAAATAATTTTAATATTTAATATAATTTAATTAAGCTTAAATAATGCTCAGGATCACACAGCTAGTATGTGTTTGAAATGGGATTTGAGTCCAAGTCTTCCTGACCTCAAGCCCAGTGTCCTATCTATTATACCATGTTACCTTTCAAATTCACATCTCATGAGACATAAGTCCATAGAACAAAGTTTGTGAAACACTGGATTACATTATCTATAAATTCTCTTCTAGCTCTAACTTTATTTTCTCCTCTCCTCAGGAAAATGGGTACTCAAGTATTATTAATAACTAGCATTTATAGATTGTTCTAAGGTATACAAAGTGCTTTATAAATATCATCTCATTTTATCTTCATAACAACTCTGGGAGGTAGGTGCTTTTATTATCCCCATTTTTATAGATGAGAAAATTATGGCAGACAGAGGTTAAGTGACTTGCCCAGAGTCACACAGTTAGTAAGTATCTGAGATGGGATTTGAACTCAGGGTTCCCTGACTCCAGATCCAAGGCTCTATCCACTGTACCACCCAGATGCATTAATTAATTTAAGGTTATTGAGTCAAAACTGGTGCTATATTGCATGCTTTTAATAAACAGAAATTTTGAAAATAAGATCCTGCATGAGATTTCCCCCATTTCCTATTCCCTACCCTCTTAGAAAATGTATGGTGGGGTGGCATCTAGGTGATGCAGTGGATAGAGCACTGGTCTGGGAGTCAGGAGGACCTGAGTTCAAATCTGGCCTTAGATACTTCATAGCTATGCTACCCTGGGTAAGTCACTTAACCCTGATTGCTAGGGGTGGGGGTGGGGTGGACTAGAAGTGTATCAGAAGGAAGAATTAGATTAGAAGATGGAGAATAAATTCTAGGTTCTCAAATTCCCTCAAGGACTTGTTCTATGAAGTTTGGACTCAGTCAAAGGGCCACACTTGAGGACCTACAGGACCACATGTGGCCTCGAGGCCCCAGGTTCCCCACCCCTGGTCTGGCACACAGCTTTCACCCTCTCCCTTTCTATACCTACATTCTTGGCTAACAAACATTTTCCTTCAGATAGATGTGACCCGGATGCCCAGTGTACATTAATCTAGGGGCTGTTGACAGAGTATGGTCTGGGCAGGTTGGGTTCTGATATCTAATTCTGCCAATTCTCTTATTAGTAACTGAAGGCAGAGGAGTCATTAGAAGAAGTAGGAAGAGACACTCAGAGTTCTCAGTTCCTGTGCTGTAATTTTTATAATGAAAACTAGTAATTTTGTTCTTTAAAAGGTAGCACAGGAGAGGAGGGGAACGCGTTCTGGACCTGATTCTGACCAACAAGTAGGAACTGGTTGCTGAGGTCTTAGAAGAGACATTAACCTTTGGATAATGGGCCTGTGTTGTCTTGAATTGGGTTCTGTACTTTGCGGCCTCTAAGGTCCTTTCCAACTCCAAATCTGTGATCCTATAATCTTAGAGATTGTGATAAATAGGGAGAGGAAAGCCATGCATTGTCTGACATGAGATAAATAAGGAGGGAAAGACCAGTCATGGCCTGACATGCACCCTAAATTTTTTGTGAATAAGTTTCAAAGGTTTAGAGAAGTGAATGTAGGATCCCATAGCTCAAAATTCTACAGGGAAAGTCAGCCCAGGAGGGTTAGGATCTTCTCAGGAATGAAATTATGACAGAGTTTTGATGTGGAGGCAAAAAGAGACCAGTGCAAATGCTCTGAGAATTCATCAACCAATTTAGGTATTTAAAATAAAAGACACGTACAGAAGAGAGAAACAAGGTTAGACGATTGAAGATAAATAAGAAAGAGTGGCACAGGCTTATAATGTGTCAGGAATTCTAGGGCTTAGAAGGAGCTTGTCAGGTACACTGAGAACAATAAAATATTGGCATTGGGGAAGCACAATCCAGAAAGGAATCAAAATGCCAGTCAGGATGGACAGAAGGATACCGATGAATGGAGAGGAGATAGAACTACTTATTGCTTAATTTTCTGCTGTTTTCTCTACCAAGGAGATTGATTTTCAGACTGGGAAGTATGGAGCAAAAACAGCTGGCAGGGAATTGAAACCTCAAATAAATGAGGGGATAGCAAGAGACCATGTAGCTGCCTTAGGTCACTAAGCTCAGATGAACTACATTTTAAAACACTAGGAGAAATACCTGGAGCACAATGAGAAAAATCTTGTGGATTTGATTGCTAAGCAACTTTCAGTGAATTTTGAAATATCATGGAGAAAAGGAGAGATGCCACAGAGCCAGAGATTGGAAAATAACCAGCAAAAATTCTAGAGAATATTATATAAAAGATGGCTTGAAAATACATTTGTGGGTACAGGAAGGGAAACAGTGATTACTAAGAGCCAGCATCACTTTATCAAGAACAAATCATGTCAGACTAATTTCATTTTGTTTTTGATGGAGAGGCCAATTTAGTAGGTATACCTAGAATTCAGCAAGGTATTTGAGAAAGTCTCTCACAGTTATGTTTTTGAGCACAGAGTCTGGAGAGAGACTTGGGTTAGATGATAGTAAAAGCTGGATGAATTCAGAATTGGTTGAGTGAGGGAGTCTAAAGATTGGTAATTAATAGATTATTGTCAGCTAGGGGGAGGTCTTCAAAAGGGTGTCCCTGGGCTCAGCACTTGTCACTATTTTGTTCAACATTTATATCATTATCTTGGATAAAAGGCATAAACAACATACATTACAAATTTGGAGGTGATAGGAAACTGAGAGGGATAGCTGATATATTGGTCATTGTATGAATGAAAGGCTGAATCTAATAAGATAAAATTGACAATTTCCCCAATGAATATAGACGCAAAATTTTTAAATGAAATATTAGCAAGAAGATTACAGCAACTTATCATGAGAATAATGCACTATGACCAGGTAAGATTTATACCAGGAGTGCAGGGCTGGTTCAATATTATTATCAAGATAAAATTGAAAGAGGAGGAACGTCAAATATTTTTTTTTTTGGACTTAACAATCACCTGCAGAAATTGAGGCTGGGGGAGCTCTAGTTAAACAGCATGTGCAAAAGACCTATGAGTTTTAGTGGATTGTACTACTGAAATACAATTAGTGTAAATAAGGCAATGCTATGAAGTGGCAGTCAAAAAAGCTAACACGATCATGGGCTGCATTAACAAAAACATAGTTTTCAGACCTCCTTTTATGTCTTTCTCTGATGCCTCATGGTGACAGAAGGATAACACAGAAATTATACTGGGTTCCATTGAATTGGAAAGGCTTAGATTATGGGCCCATTCAGAGGCAGCATATTTGTCATTTGAAGAGCAGTCTGCCTCAGTTTGGAAAGGTTCTTTACCAGGTTGGTCATAGGACTTTGAATTGTGAGTGATTTAAGTTTTAAAAGGCAACTCTCAGATTGCAGAAGGGTTATTATCTGCGCCTGTGAAGGAAATACATATGCTGATGAAATCATGACAAGGTGAAGAAATGGTCAGACTGAAGGCATCGATAATTCCTCTGCATTCTGCCCTAGTCAGATCACATGTTGCATTTCATGTTCATTTCTGGGAGCCACATTATAGGAAGGACATTGACATGCTTAATAAAAGAGTGATTCCCTATTGACAAGTTCTCCAGATTTTTCTGTTTTTAATGACTCAATTTTATTAATACTAAAATCTTCCTCAGTAAGCTCTATGGTCACTTGCAGAAATCAGTTTAGCCATCCAAGTTGAAACTATAAAGTGGATGAAAAATGATAAATGCCCAGATCATGACACATAGTTGGAAGTTCAACCCATTGAGTCTATCAGTTTGTACCTATTTTTCTGTTACAGTATCTGTTTCTTTCTTTCTTTATTCTGTCTCTCTCTATTTGTCTGTGTGTTTCTGTCTCTTTCTGTCTCTGTCTCTCCATCTGTCTCTCTCACAGATGCTTTTGGTGATCAATTAGCCTGTTCCAGAATAGAATAGAAGCTGAGTCTGAATCACATTTGAGGAACTGTGAAATGCTTTCAATGTTTCTAAGATGCTTGTTGCTGCAAGAACCCACCTTTTTAATTTCCACTGATACTGTAATATTATGTTAGATCAATCATTTAATAAGGGATTATTAAGTGTTAGGCATTGTACTAAGAGCTGGTATTAGAAATACAAGCAAAAAAAAAATAGCCCTTACGTTCAAGAAGCTTAAAATTTAGTGAGAAAAGACAACACATAGAAGGCAGCTAGAAAGTGGGAACATGTATACAAGGGCAAGGTGGGAAAGTCTAGAAAGGAAGGAATGAATCTGGGAGAGAAGTGAGCATGGATGGTCTGGGCTGCTTTTCATGAAATAGTGGTGCTATGTAAGATCTCACAAATCAGAGGAAGGGCCACAGGGTTGGAGGCATCTTCAGAATGAGAAGGCTACTGGCAAAGAAGTCATGGAATCATGAGAAGCAGAATTATAGGTAACCCAGAGGACAACAGAAAGATACATGATGGGCATAAGCAGGCTGAAGCATGTTACCAATAGTGAGTTGTATGTAAGAGGTGGCATTAAGGCATAAATGATGTGCATTATTGAAAAAAAAAAGGTGGGCTGGTTGCTCTGGGTCTGAGTGAGAGATAGCAAATGGACAGCCTGAGGAATATACTTATATCTGTGAAATACGAAAGAATCAGAAGAAGGCCTCCAGGGCAGAGGGGTATATCTTCTATTCAGGATTTATAGAATGACATGAACACAGATTGCATGGGATGGAAAGGTTTCGATTTGCACCAGTGAAAGGCATACACTGATAAGATAGATCACTGATCCAGGAAGACATCAATGTAAGCAGTGCTAAATGGAAGGATATCCAAATGGAGGGTGACCCAAATGGTGAAGTTTCTTGAAACCATGCCATACAATGATTATTTGAAGGAGATGGGAATGCTTAGTCTGGGGAAAAGAAAACCTTGGTAGGGGAAAAAGGCCACTGTATCTGTCTTCAAGCATTTGAAAGGCTTTCTGGGTCACTTACAATCTTGATTCTCACCTCACAAGCCCATTCTGAGCTTTAACACCCCTGACACTCTTCTCACAGGCCCATGGTCCCCTTTTCTCTTTCTTCTCAGTTATCTGACCTTATTTCCCTCTTCTGTCAATATCTTTTTAATGCTTGAGTTGGCCAATGAATTCTCTGTGCACCTACATTGGTCTCCTCTGGCTGACCTGTTTTACCTCAGAAAAAGAGGAGTAGGAGCAAAAAAAAAAATGGGTAGAAATTGCACAGGGCAGATTTAGGCTCAAGGTGCTAAAAAAACTTCTTACTGATTAAAGATATGCAGAAGTTAAATGGGCTATTTTGGGGTCTTTGAGGTGCTAATTGGTTAAAGTCTTTAAGGGGAAGTCAAATGACCACTTAGCAGGGATGTTGTAGAGGGCATGTCTGCTCAGGTATGATTTGGACTAAGTGGCACCTCCCAGCTACAAGAATCTTTGTCTCTTTTCTAGTGCTCTACTCACAAAGCACTGCATTGGTATTTAGTATTTGCTATACTGTTTTCTATTGTACTGCACTACAGGCATGATTCTAGGTCACTGGAAAGAGTGAATCAATTGCAATCTAGTCAATGGGTTTGCAATATGTTCCAAGCCAGAGATTTGGCAGGAGAAAGTGGTATGAAGGATGTCATCAAAGAAATTACTGTTGGGTAAAAAGAGAGAGATTGATTGTGTAATAAGAGTGAGGGATGAATGAAGGATAGCCCAAAGGCTCACAGTAGATATAGAATGCTGGACTTGGAGTCAGGAAGACCTGAGTTCAAATCCTACCTTTGATACTAATTGTTGAGGTTTAGAGTTGGGAGAGTTGGTTCAGGTGTGAAAGAAGTCACTTACACCTTCTCTGTAGCCACTGGGAGCTTTATTTCATCAAAGTCACCGGCCTGAAGTTAGCAGGGAGCTAAACAAAGGGCGCTGATATAGGAAAAGACCCAGGCTTATACAGACAGAAAACTATACAGCCTGTAGGAAGATGATGTGTGTTTAGGGTTTCTTATGGGGGTTGGAGATTGGGACAGGATAAGAACAAACAGGATGAGGAAGATGGTTGCTTACAAGATAAGGAAAAATTGTCCATGATACAGGACGAGGAAGATAAACGATAGGATAAGGAACACAGGGCAAAGGAAAGAAAGGCAATTCTTTTTTTTTTTAATTTCTTTCCCCTAAATTTTATTCAATACGAAACATCTCTATAGTTTTTATTGAGAAGGTTGACCACATCCACCATCAAATCCACCTCTAAACTGGAATTCTGTTGCTGACCCAGCCCCAGCCTCGGTGTTCTTGTCAGCACCAGGGGGAGCAGCACTTTGTCTGTACGTGTCTCTGTCAGCTTCACCTCGAGTAAGACGGGCAGGTCGCTCACCCTCCAGATCTTTGGGCCTTGGCCTTCCTGTCTTGGGAGGACTTCTGTGGAGTGTGGCGGCACGATCTCAGGGGGCAGGTGAAGGTAATCCCAGAGGTACTGAATGCCCTCATTGGTGAGGTACCAGTAGAAATGCCTCCATGCAAACTGCTCCTTAACATAGCCACGAGACTTTAGAGACTGCATGGCCTTCGTGACATGGAGATTGGGCACATTCTTGTCTGCCAGCTCAGGGTGCTTTGGCATGGGGACGTCCTTCTTGGCTACCATTACTCCCTCCTTAAAAAGGAGTTCATAGATGGCAATTTGGTTCTTCTTGGGCATCAACATCTTGGTGGCTTCAAGGGGTGCTGCCCTACACAGAGTACAGGATAGAAAGGAAGACAAAGGCAATTTTTTTTTGTACAGGATGGGCTTCAGAATAAGCCTCAAACCCCTTCAGGGGCCTGGAAAAGTAATCCTTAATTTTACTTTTAATCCTAGGGCACTGTTTGTCCTCACATCACTGTGTGACCTTGGGTGAGTCACTAAGTCCCAGGTTCCTCCTATGTAAAACAGGAACAATAATGGCACTTACCTTCCAGGGTTGGTGAAGATTAAAATGAGATATTTGTAAAGGGCTGTCCAAACCTTAAAGTGCTGTATAAATTCCAGCAATGTTGATGAGAATGATAATGATGATTTCCATAAAACTGGAGAAAGGTCTCTAGCACGTTGGGTGGATCTCTTATGGAAAAGATGAGAGGATATAGATGACCCACAAGATAAGCAAGCACGGATGAATTGTGGTCTATAATATTAGCAGAAATAGCTACATTAATAAGATCACAGTGGGAGGGAAGGGAGGGAATAAGCATTTATATAGTACCTGCTATATGCCAGGCACTGTGCTAAACACTTTACAAGTTTTATTTCCTTTGATCATCACCACAACCCTTCTAGGTAAGGGCCGTTTTAACTCCGTCTTACAGTTGAGGAAACTGAGGCCAACAGAGGCTTTAGTGATTTGCCCAAGGTCATAAAGCTGTTAAGTGTCTGAGACTGGATTTGAACTCAGGTTTTCCTGACTCCAGGCCCATTTCCCCATCCACTGTACCACCTAGCTGCCTCATAATGGATCACAGAGCCATTGGCAGATGGGGCACTTCATCTACCAGACTTAAGTTTCTAGTTTAAAATATTTGCATGTAATCACACACACATACACATGAATGCATATGTACAATGTGCACAATGCAATATTAATGAATGCAATTGAGTACACACAGTAACAACATAAACGAATGCATATAGATTGCACATGCAAGCTAGCTTTCATATGCACATACATAAACCTGCATGCTCATACAGTTGTGCAGATTTATGTGTATGCACACATATATCCATACCCATACATAGAAGGATGTGCATGTGCATACAGAAAATACACAGACCTCCGGAGAACATTTTCTGCACTAATACTCCTATGGTGGTAACAGGGAGTGCTTTCTGCTCTCCATTAGGTCCCTATTTCCATTAAACTGGCATTCCCACAGGTCACTGGACTGCGAGTTCTCTGATGGGAACATTTCATTTTAGTTTCTAAAACAAACTTCCACACAGATTTATTGCCCTCAAATAAATAAGAGAGCAAGTTTATTTCTCCTTCTCATTTCTGGGGACAGAACGAGAATGTAAGCAAAATATTAAAAATGGAATAGACTCAGTTTTACTTTAATTGACCTTTGATTCTCTGCTTAATATCCTCCCCATGTTTCTGCTCCAGCCTGAGTGACTCTGGGTGAAGTGGCAGTGTTCAATGATTCATTCGGTCCTGAGGCAAAGCACACTGTAATTGGTTTTTAACTTCCTGGAATGTCAAAGCCAGGATGGAAATTTTACGTATCACTCCACCAATTCAATCCTGGCTTTAATAATAATGTGGCAGAAAGGGAGGCAGATTTACAGCTGTAGAGAAATGTAATCAAATTTGGAGACCGAATGCAATAAGTCCAAATGCTAGTTTTCATTTGGAAGCTTGTTAGATAAATGTGATCTTGCCTGAACTCTTTGCCCAGATCATTGTTTCCCTCCCTCTGCCCCCAGGATGACTGAGGAGAGCTGGTGGGTTTTGGTGTTGGAAGGGAGCAGGAAGAAACCTATGCTCTGCAGGAATGGGCTTTGCCTCAGGGTGATGGAGCAGTGGGCACTGGCAGATGAAGAAGTGTGAAGAGGGGAAATCCAATGAATGTTAGGAGGGGATACAATTTGGCCAGTTTCCTACAAAATGCCAAATGCCAGAAGGCAAAGGCACCAGCTAATTACACATCCCTCCATTGTACCCATCCCAACCATCTTTAGGGTTTAGCTCAAATGTTGGATTGTTACACACTAGATATAACAATCAGTTCAAGCAATCCTTGGTCCACTGGTACCCCTAGCTCTTTAAAACACTGAGAAGGGTACCACAACCATATATTCTGAACCACAACAAGAGGGCAATGCTAGGACCTGAGGGCAACAGGGAAGCTGGAATCAGCAGGGAATATCAGCAAACAGTTTACAGATAAGTTATAGTGTGCTGTTACTGTGGACATATGATAGGAGCAGCTAGTAGAAGGGAATTTAAGATAAAGGGAGAGCAAAACGGACTGTCTTTGAATAGAACAGCTACTGTTGTGATCTAGGGGTGCTGGTGATGCGGTCTAGAGGTTTAAGGGTGCTGGGACCCTCAGATCATGACACATGGGTCCTGCTTGAAAGATTTCGACCCAAGCCATCTTTCAGCCAAAGACAAGGTTTATTAAACATCGGCCGTATTAGCCAGACTCTTTAGGAATCTGCGAGTCAGTGAGGTATTGGCTAGATTATAAGAATCTGAGCCTCTTAACAGAGACAAGCTGGACCTTATGAAAGACTATAGAAATACTATGGGAAGACTGTGGGAAGGATCTAGGAGTGGCCAAGTAGTCCATGAGTTAGTAGAACTCCAGGGGTGGCCAATGGAGAATGAAGCCTAGATAGGATTAAGAGTGGGAAGTGGCTGGGGGTCATAGGGAGTTCTAGGCTAGGTTAAGGGTAACAGATTGAGCATAGCTGCAATGAAAGGCCAGTTGATGAGATTATAGCCTCAGGGGAACACCACAGATTTGGTCATGTGGGAAAGTCCAAGGTTTTTCCTTTTTGGGGTCTAGATCCCATCCTCATCACTGGTAACCCCAAAATGCAAGGGTATAGGGTATAGGTTTGCCTCAAAAGAATTTGACCATTCAAGCCTTTTTTCAGTCCAAGTAGTGAATTTATTAAGACATTGGTTGGGTGGATGAGATTCCTAGTGAGTCTGTGGTATTTGTGATGCCAATATAAGCTGGCTAGATTTTAAGAATCAGTGCAATTTAGTGTAGGTAAGATTGGTATTTTATACAGAAAGACTGTGGGAAGATCTGGATGGGATCAATTTGTGGCAAGCAGCCTGGGGTGGGCCAGGTGCAGACAGTGAGGGCCAGAATGAAAAGGCAGTTAAAAGGATTATACTGGGATGGGCTGGATGCCTCAAGTGAATGCCAGGGATCTGGGCTGCTGAAATTTTCAGGAAAGTTCAGGGACTAAGGGTCTTTTCCTTTTAGGGGTTCAGATCCTATCCCCATCATCTACCATATGGGTACCTTGCAGCAGTTTCAATTGTTTTCTTTCCCAAGTGTTCAGAAATGATCTTTCATTTTTGTTTTTGTGTCCCCAGCACTTAGCACAATAGCCCCAAATCACTCTACCTCACATTGATTGGCCAACAATAGGTTCCAGGCTAAGCCCCACTTGGTCCTTGTTTGGACCCTGATTGGCTTACAATGAATGTAAATAGCAATTATTTCTGTTTTGGCCAGAAACCCTGAGGGTCTTCCCCTCTCAGATGTATGTATCTATGTATCTATGTAGCTATCTATCTATCTATCTATCTATCTATCTATCTATCTATCTATCTATCTAATTTTTGACTAGGTAAAGAAGCTATTCTCTGCCTCAATTCTTATTAAGCCTTAATCACTGAAAGGGTGTTGCCTTGGTCAAACTAAGTCCTGTTAAAGACCTTAGCTTGAAAAAGCCTAGGTCTCCCACTGCATCCTGGGCCATCTCCAGTCATCCTGATCTATATTTTGCCACTGGACCCAATGGCTCTGGAGGAGAGAGTGAGGCTCTTGACCGCACAGCCCTCTCTCACTTAAATCCAGGCGAGTCATGGCATCACCTTCCTGATGTCATGGTCCTGTTTGAGAATGAAGGACAAACAAGAACAACCTAATAAAATGCCTGGTAAGCAATACATGCTTAATAAATGTTTATTTTTTGATTAATATGATTAAATTGTCAGTATACCCAGGAATTTTCCATGCTGTGGTAGTGTCTCTATGTGGCTCTCCCGAGATGATGACACTTGGGAAGAGTGCTCAGGGAGCCATTTGTGTGCCTTGGTTTTCCTTCCTCCTGGAAGTAAGTAGGAAGAGATGACATTTGGGCCAAGACATTTGAGAAATATTAACAGAAGCAGTGGTCATTAATCTCTTTTGCTCTGCAAATTGGCCAAGATCTGCATTCTATGAGAGGTCTACATTTCTACAACTCAATGCCCATTATGGATGAGGAGCCATGCTAGAACAGTGGATACAAAAGTGAAAGTCACAACCCTCACATCTGGTTGCTTAGCATTTGATGGGGGCATAGGTCTCCTTCCCAGGCAAGTATGATACAAGGTAGCATGTGATAGGGGCAAAGAAGAAGTTGAAAGAAAGTGTTTTAGGGAAATCAAAAAAGGTAAAGATCACTTTTACCTAGGGGGTGACATAGGGAAAGCTTCATGAAGGAGATAAGGCCTGTATTAGGCCTTGAAGGAAGGGATAAATTCTGACTTGAAAAGGGGAAGGAGGTCATGGATTATATTCCAGGCATTGGCAGAATGGTCTATGCAAACACAGGGAGACAGGGAAGTACAGAATAAATCTGAAGTTATTAATAAAAAAAAATCCATTTTGGATGCTGATAGGAGGCAGTTATGTCCAGGTCTGTCCTCAGGAACTGTGATAGCTTGTCACATGTAGAGCCAAGTCTCAATGGTAGTTTAGAGTAGAGCTGTAACTACGGCAGGACCACTGGGACTCTATTCTTGAGCATTGAAATTTAGTGGCTGCTGACAGTGCTTACATTTCTTTGACAGCAAAGAAACAATAGAGTTTAATACCCAGTTAGCAAGAATTATTAGTTAATACAGGAAGCTACCATTTGGTTTACTTCCTTACCACCGGCAGCTACATCCCAGGTAAGGATCTGGCTCTGCTTTTCTTCCCCCCATCTTCATCCCAGGCAGCCACCTCCTCAACAGCAGCTTATGGTGTTTTGGGGTCTCTAGTACTGTTCCCCCCTCCACCTAGAGTGTTATTGATGGGGTGCTTGGGTGCTTATGTTTGGATCCTTGTACTTGGACCCCAATTTCTCCCTAGCCTCAGAAACACTATCCCTGACAGTTTCTCCCCAGCCCAAGGACCCTGCGCTTAGCAATTACTCATGAGTGGGCCCCAGGAAGACTCTTATCTCTTTCCCTGGTGCAGTTACAAACAGCACCTGAAGGAATTATTAGTTTGAACTGGCTTTGCACTGGGTCATAAAGACATACTACCACCCTACCTCATTATCTACATCCTGGGCTCCTTGTTAACTGTATTCTAGGCTTAAGACATATGTATACTCCCTACATCTATCTTGTCAAACAAGACATTGATTGGTAGAAGACTGGACAACTCTCAGTTACCCTGGACTCTAGTTAACTTAGTGATGTAGCAGGCCTAAAACCACATCTCCATGAAGGCCCCTTTGTGGGCTTTTCCCAGTGAACTCTGGGTAAAACGCCTGCGCAGTAGGTATAAGAAGTGCATGTTCTTTTAAGAACTGACCACTCCTTAACCACACCCTAATCTCACCCTGAATCACCTAGTTAGCATATTTGGCACATGCTTTATTGTCTTTTATCCCATACAAACTTTAACGTACCACTCTAAGATTGCAAGAATCCTTAAGAATCCTTCCCTGCTAAAAAGCGTAACAATAAACTTTGCCACCTTGACTGAAAGAATGCTTGAGTCTGTGAATTCATTCCAGATGACCCATCATGTACTTCAGTCTATCAGGGGTCACAACCTTTCAACCTCTCATACCACAACAGTATCTTAGGGTCTCTTCTCTCCCTCAAAATGAATTTGACTTAACCGATTGATTTGAAAATTTGTTTCGTACTACTTGCTGTCCCAGGTATATTTTATCAATCTTATGCCAAACATTTATAACTATTTATAGCTCTAGTTTAGGATAAGATGTAGTGGGATGGTTGTGGGAGGAAAGTTCGCTCAAGAGCAGCAATGAGCATGATGAAGTATGGCCAAGAAAGGATTGGTTGGGGTTATATAACAACGTGGGGTGTCAGTTAACACTGGGAGGGAAGTCAACATCTATGGCTTACTGTTTTTGTTCAGTCACTGCCTAATTTGGGTTTTTCTTGGTGAAGATACTGGTGTGGGTTGCCATTTCCTTCTCTAGCTCATTTTACAGGTGAGAAAACTGAGGCAAACAGAGTGAAGTGACTTGTCCGGGGTTACACAGCTAATAAATGTCTGAGGCCAGATTTGAACTCAGGAAGATGAGTCTTTCTGACTCCAAGACCAGCATTCTATCCACTGTTCTACCTAGCTGCCCCAATGTCTATAGCTAGATTATGGCTATTTTAGAATGACTTCCATTGTTATTTAGATTTAAATCTCAGATCTACCAGTTATTGCCTATGTAACCTGAGTGAGTGATGTTATCTCTCTGAGATTGGTTTTCTTATTTGTAAAATGAAGCCTGTTGGACTGGATAACCACTAAGGTCCCTTCTAGCTTTAAATCTGGTACCCTATGACCTATAAACTCATCAATTCTATACTGGGCAGTTTGTTTAATTTTATCTGTTTACCTTGGCTGCTAATAAAGCTCTTTTGGAAAAACCCATTAAGTGAATTAAGGGAGAAGAAGGAGGTGTCTTGTGCCCCTGTGGTCTACAGTTCAGGCATACTGGGTGGTCTGGAGTTCAGGTGTGTGGTTGTCCCCTTTCCTGCCAGGCTCTTTCTTTATATGGAAATCTTCCAAACTCTACTTATAGAGTGACCTTTGAGTTTTCTCCTAATCTAAGCTTCTAGGATTCCATCCATTAAAGTCCACAAAAAGGATTTGGGGAGACAAATTCCTAGCTGAAACAGCCTAAATGGGTTCTTAAGCCAAACTAGCATACTTTGAGGACATCTCTGACCTTTGGAGTTGATAGTCATGTGACAATCTTATAGTCCCTCAAATTGCCTCTCCCAGCTGTTATACAGAATCTGGGTGGGAGGGGGCCGACCTGGGGGCATTTCTAATATTCTTTTATTCTCAGTTGGTTAGGCTATTAGCTTGTACAGATTCTGATTAAGAATGGGGGTTGGTGGGGGAACCCTAGAACAATAGTCACAAGAGGCCCCCTCTAATGAGAGTCATTATTTGTAATGCAAAATGAAGCTTTGGGGCTCCCCTCAAACCTAGAGGCCTTAGGGCAATTGGGCCTTTTCCTGTTATGCTAATCTGCCTCAGGCCTCTAGTCTTGTTGAGGCATTTTCTACATCATTTTAAAATCAATCACATGTTTGAGAGATAGAAAGGAATGTAGAAGCCATTTAGTCAAACCTGTGTCAAAAAAAAGAATCCCTTCTATAACATTCCAGCTATTAAGCTTCCACTGAAAATTTCCATTGAGGGGGAGCTTACGACCCCCTTGAGCAGGCTTTCCTTTTCAAGACAATGCTAATCATTAGGAAGTTTCTTCTCACATTGAGCCTAAACTTGTTACTGGGTAATTTCCACCTATTGCTATAATTTTTAATCTCTGGGGTTAGGTAGAACAAGCATGATCTTTTTTTCTTATGGCAAGCACTTCTGATACTTGAAGATATTGCTGTCTGCCCAGCATTGTACCCTTTCCCTCCCATCTGTTCCACTCAAGCATCCCCATTTCTTTCATTCAGTCCTCATACGACATAGCCCCCATTTCCCTTACCACCTTTCTTTGGGCACCCTTCAATTCGTCAGCATACTTCCTAAATGAGGTGCTTAGCCCTATACACAGTGTTCCAGATATCAATCAATCAATAAGCATTTATTAAATACTTATGCTAAGCCCTGGGGATGCATATAAAAGCGAAAAAGAAAGACAGTCCTTGTCCCCAAGGAGTTGCTAAAAAAGGAAAGGTAGAAAAAACACAACATGGGGACATTATAAAAAAAGAAGCCAAGAGAGTAAAGAATTGGGCTGAGAAGAATGAAGAAGTGAACACAGATGAGGACTCTTCCTTAAAATGTAGGTTCCAAGGGAAAAGGACCAATCATGGGAAGGGCCTTGGAGAAGAATCTTCTAGATGAGAAAACTGTTAGAGAATGGTGGTAAAAGTTTTCCAGGATGAGAAGGCTGCTAGAGCATAGATGAGAAGGCAACTTCTTTGCCATCATCACTTCAGAAGTGATTGGCCAATAGTAGGTCCTAACTCAACCCTCACTTACTCATTGTTTGGGTTTTGATGGTTCAGAGTGAGTATAAATAGCAATTGTTTCTGTTCTGGCCAGAAATCAGGAGAGTCTTCCCCTCCCAGATGGATTCTTTTGTGAAGTCGAAACTAGGTCGCCTTTTGCCTCAATTCTTACCTAGCCTTTAACCACTGAATGGGTGTTGCCTCAGACAAACTGAGACCTGGGAAAGACCTTAGCTTAAAAAGGCCAGCATCTCTTACTGCATCCTGGGTCATCACCAGTAGTTCTGACCTATGTCTTGCCACTGGACTCCAGTGACTGGAGGAGGGAGTGAGGCTGATGACTTTGCACAGCCCTGCCTCACTCAAATCCGTTTCACTTGCAAGTCAAGAAGTGACCCTCCTGATGTCATTGATCCTATTCAAGAATGAAGAATAAATAACAAAAAATAACAATGACAACTTGGAAGGGGCATTTGACATTTTTCCATTTTCCTCCTGGGTTACAATTCACTACCAACTAGACAGCCTGAAGTTGGTGAGGAGCTTCTTTGAACTTGGAAAGGCCGGTCCTCAGAGAGCAGAATGTTACCAGGGCTATACCTAAAGACTTTCCAATTTGTAGAAGCTGCCAGTGGCTGTAGCTCACTGATTTAGCTTAAGTCTTATGGCCCTTTCCCCATTTTCCAAGGGCTTTCAAAGATCATCAGAAGCAGCTCAGCATTCACCTCTTCCTTTTTTTTTTTAAGTACTGTTAAGAGGCACTAAAATCATTCTGAATTTGATTTCTATTGACATTACTTTAAGGAGGTATTCAGCTTCTTGTTAACATCTGAACATAGTGACTTGAACTTGTTGAGAGAAACTAGGTTCTTTTGTATCATCTCACTTCAATTCATTTCAATTTAACTAAATAAACATTTATTAAGCACTTAATATGTGCCAGGCACTGTGCTAAACATTAAACATTCAGCCTCAGTTTCTTCATCTGTAAAATGAGGATAATAATAACACTTCTTCAGAGGGTTGTTGTGAGGATCAAAAGAATCTATTCACATTTATGTGAGTAAATTTTAATTGGGTAAAATGCTTTGCAGACCTCAAAAAACTATATAACTTCATCATCAACATCATCAGCATCATTTAGATCTGAAAAAAGTAAGGAAGAAAACCCCTGTGATGCCATGATTTCCTTCCTTTTTTTCTGCCCTTCAGAGATCTTCTTGCTCTTGTAAGCTCCTTTAGGGCAGATTAGAGACAGTTTTGTCTTTCTAGACACTTTCTCTATTACTTGACCTTATTCTCATTTGTGAGTGTGAGAGATTGTGACAAACTTATCAAATTTATAGATGAGATAGAAGCTGGGGGGATGGGAGTGATAGCTAACATACCAATGAGTAGAATTGGGAATCAAAAGTCACTCAGTAGGCTAGAATGAGGTACTAAATCTATCAAGATGATATTTAATAGGGATACATGGAGAGCCCTAAGCTAGGGTTAAAAAAAATAAACTTTGTATGTATAGGATTAGGGTAGAGACGTGGTAAATCTGCAGTGCAGATGAAAAAATCAGGGAGAAAGGTTGGCTAAGTAAACCAAAATCTCCATGAGTCAAGTAGGTACATAGTTAGAATGAGGGAGGCAAGATCATCTCCCTGTCCTGTGTCCTGGTGGGACCACATCTGGAGTGTTGTGTTTAGATCTGGGCATTTTAGGAAGGGCATTGATGAATTAGAGTATGTCCAGAGGATGACAAGGATGGTGAAGGCCCTGGAAACCATGCTTATCAAAATGGATGTTTAGCCTGGAGAAGAGAAGATACAAGGAGAAGGCTTGATCGATGTTTTCAAGCATCAGAAGGGCTGTCTTCTTGTTGAAGAAAGATTAGATTTGCTTTGCTTGTTCCCAGCCGGCAGAACTAGAAGTAATGGATAAAAGTTACAGAGTGGTAGATTCTAGCTTGATAGAAAGAAAAATAATAATTAGACTTGTCCCAAACAATCAGAGCTGTCCAAAAGCACAGCAGGCTCTTGTCGTAGGCAATTCATTCCATATCTCTGGAATGTCTTCAGTCAGAAGCTGGATAACCACATGATGGCAATGTCTTTTAGGGTGTTTCTGGTCAGGAATAGGGCTGTACTAAATGACCTTTGAGGTCCCTTTTAACCCTGAGATTAAAAACAAAATCTTTCTAAAAAGTCAGGATGGAACAGATGCTTTCCTGATGTCCTTCCTACAATGAAAATCTAGGATGCTAATTTGGAACTTAAAAAAAATGTTAAGAAAAAAGGAAGGAAAAAAAAACCCTTTGATGCCATGATTTCCTCCTTTTTTTCTCCCTTTCAGAGATCCTCTTGCCTCTTGGATCCCTAGTAAAATGTAAGCTACTTCAGGTCAGATCAGAGACAGTTTTGTCTTTCTATCTCTAGAACCTAGCACAGAGCTTTTTACATATTAGATATTTAATAAATATCTATTGAATTTAATTGAATTAAACAGTAGTGGCTGAAAGCTTGTGTTTAGTTTGGTTAACCCCTTCTGGAAAAAAAACGTGGGCTAGGTTCTGTCTAGTTCCTCTTTCACCAGGGGCTATATTGATCTATGTAGTGTAATGGAAAGAACATAGGATTTGGGGGGCAGAAGGACTGTGTTCTAGTTCTGTTTCTCCCTCTTCCTTGTGTAAATGTAAACAAGTCACTCACCTTCTGTGAGACTCCATCTATAAATCTGGGATAATAATACTTATATAACTTACCTCGCATGATTATCAGGAGGAAAGCATTTTGTAAATTGTAAGGCACCCTGTAAATTTGAGTTGGTTTTAATATCCAATTCTCTACTTGGGCAGAAGGAAACCATATTCAGTGCCCAGCTCAAATGCCTTTTGCATAAGGAGAATAAAATCTGGAATATACTGGGAATACAGAATAAGTAATCAATTTCAGCCAATTAATGTCTGATAAAAACTAATCGCCCTCCTCTCCCTTTCTCATTATTGAATGACCTCCAGCAACCCATGAAATTCACAAACAGGAGCTGAGTGTTCAGCCTGCCTAATGACTCTGAATGAAACCAATGGACACTGAATTCATCAGAGAGGGCTCTACCCTCATTGCCCATGGAGCTGTGGTTTAGATCATCCCTGTCTGTTGTTTGCTTCCAAATAACAAACAGGCCAAAGACAACTGGGGATAGGGTGGGAGTGTTGCCTGTGGCGAGAAGTTGGGCTTCAGACCAGAGATCAGGGTTTATACCACACACAGCAGAAGTATCAAAATCTTTCCAGGGTGATAGACTCAGAGGAAGACAATGTAAGACTGACAGTAAGATATACTTGCTCTCCCTGCTAGTATTTGTGCCTTATCACCATCATAATATATGCAAATCTTAAGATTTGCAAAGTGTTGTGCTTTTTTTTTTTACTAATATTTTATTTTATCCTCATAATACCCTTGGGAAATAGGTGCTAACCTTTTTATCCTCATTTTTACAGATGTGAAAACTGAGACAGACAAAAGTTAAATGACTTGACCACGGTCACATAGCTAGTAAGTGTCTGAGACTGGATTTGAACTGAGGTCTATACTGACTTCAGGACAGACACTCCATCCACTGAACTACCTAACTGCCTCTAGTCTTTACACATATATAGTCTTTACCCCTGGGTAGAGAGTTGGAAGATACATTATAGATTATGGGATCACAGACTGAGAGCAGGCTGGGATCCTAGAGGTCATCTAGCATAATCTCATTCTTCAGAAGAAGAAACCGAGGCCCAGAGAGCATAAGATCAGAGACTGAGAACTGGAAGGGATCTCAGACATAATCTAGTCCAGGTTTCTTAGCCTGGCGTTCAAGATTTCAGGGGGGTCCATGAACCTGGATGAGAAATAAATTATGTCTTTGTTTTCACCAACCTCTCACTGAACTGTAGCATTTCTTTCAACCATGAAGGTCGTCAACAGACCATTATTTTGATAAAAGGTCCACATGACTCACCAGGCTGCCAAATGGAACCGTGACACACAAAAAGGTTAAGAACCTCTTATAATAATCCAACTTCTTCATTTTAGAAATGAGGAAACTGAAATCCAAATAAGAAAAGTGATGAATCTAAGAGGTAGCTAGATATTGTAGTAGATAGAGCACTGGACCTAAAGTCAGGAAGATCTGAGTTCAAGTCCTGTCCGAAATACTTAGCAGCTGTGTGACCCTAGTCAAGACATTTTATCTGCCCTCAGTTTCCTCAACTGTAAAATGGGGATAATAATAGCACCTACCTCCCAGGGTTGTCATGAGCCTCAAACGAGGTATTTGTAAAGCATTTAGCACAGTGTTTGACACATAGTAGGTGCCATATAAATGTGTTTTCTTCCTTTCTAAGCTCATATAGGCAGACAATAGCAGAATTGGTATTGAACCCAAATCTTCTGACCATAAATACAGCATTCTTTCCATACACACTATATTTGAATGACTTGCCCAAGATGACACAAGGAGTATCAGAATTCAAACCCAAGTCCTCTGACTTCAAAGCTAGTGCTCTTTCAATCATTCCATGTCCTTGCCATCAAAGCCTCAACATTAGAACAGCTTTGACAAGTGGTCTTTGACAAGGTCTCTGCTTGAAGATATTCCAAAGATGGGGAGTATATGCTTCCTAAGAGAGTCCCTTCTCCTCACTCCTCCTGAGTCTTGTACAACTCACACCTCCATCCCTGTTTATGTCTTTGCATGCCCAGTGCCTTTATTATACAGGGTACCTGACACATGGCAGGCATTTAAAAGATGCTTGCTGACACAGTAACAGCAACATTGTGAGATGATCAGCTTTGATAGACTTAGCTCTTCTCAGCAATACAATGATCTAAGACAATTCTGAAAGACTCATGATGGAAAATGCTATCCACATCCAGAGAAAGAACTATGCAAATCAAAGCATACTATTTTTTTCTTTTTTGGGGTTTTTCCCTTTTGTTCTGATTCTTCTTTCACAATATGACTAATGTGGAATATATATTTAATATGATTGTACATGTATAACCTATATCAGATTGCTTGCTATCTTAGGGAGTAGGGAAGGGAGAAAGGAAGGGAGGAAGAAAAATTTGGAACTCAAAATCTCATAAAAGTGAATGTTGAAAACTATCTTTACATATAATTGGAAAAACAAAGTACTATTAAATGCAAAAAAATTTAAAAAAGATGCTTGCTGGTTGATTGATTGGATTTGGGGTCAAAGGACCTGGATTCACATCTCTGCTCACACTACCAATGTGACCTTGGGCAAGTTATTTAACATCTTTGGATGTCAGTGTCCTCATTTGTGAAATGGGGAGGAGCTAGATGATTCTAAGAGCCCTATAAACCTATGCTCCTAGAGTATAGGTCAGCTTTAATCTGGGACAAAGACATGAGTGATAAGATCCTGTTATTGTTGTATGGTTGGAGATAGTTCCAATAGAGTGGACATCAGGTGTGGGAACCTTTTGACAGCTTTCTTAGCCCTTCAGCTCTTTCCTCTTGATCCTCAGTGGGACACCTCCCAGGATGTCTCTCCTACTTGGATTTGACACTAAGAATTTGCTTTGTCCTCCTAATCCCACTTTGATTCTTCTCCAATCCAGTTCAGACATTCTCCCTCAGCTCCCCTAGTCCATGAAACAATTAAGGCCCTTCTGTATGGTTCGTCAGACATTGCCTCCAGCATCCGTACTGGACTGCATCCATAAAAGCTCTCCCCTAGTGTGGACAATTTGTCCTTGGTGTCCCCATAAAAGAATCTCTAAAGACTCTTCTCGTCTCTTTCATGTCTAGAGATAAAATGTTTGTATTTGTTGATGATTAAGTATACAATAAAAAAGAAAACTGTTATTTTTAACAAAAGTACATTCCATCCCCTATGCCCTATTGCTCAGGCAGTCTAGGCACACAGATTTGGCCACTTCCTTCCAAGAACCCTGTCACCATTTGTTTGAGCTCCTACATAGTATAATAGCTGGATAATTCTTCTTTATCTCAAAATCTCCCTGATTGTGGTTTAGGGCCATTTCTTCTTCCATTGCCCTGAGTGTTGAGGAGCTCAACTGGAGTTGGAATCTGAGGACCTGGATTCAAGTCCTGATTCTGCTACTTTTTAATCTGTGTGACTTTGGGTAAGATATTTCACCTCCTCTGAGATTTAGTTTTCTTTTCTGTAAAATGAGAGGGTTAGAGGAGGTGACATCTAGGGTCACTCCAGCTCTAGGTCTATGATCCTACCATTGTGAGAACCATAGTGGTTACTATTCTCTATCTATTGAACTGAAAGCCACTTAAGTCCCCATTGCCTTCTCTTCTGGAAATTTGCTTATATCATTCAAAGAGGATCTGGTGAGTACAGAGTCTTTTCCATGGTCCTTACAATGATAGGATCATAGAAATAGACCTGGGATGGGCCCTAGAAGTCATCTAATCTAACTCCTTCATCTTATAAAAAGGGAAATGGAGGCCTAGAGAATTGAAGTAACTTGCTCTAAATCACCCAAGCAGTAAATCACAGAGTCAGGATTTGAACCTAGGTCCTCTGACTCCATATCTGTCATTATACACATTGTCTTTTCTTCCAGGCAATGAATGAGGATGTTTCTGAGGGAGAAGGGCAAGGTGGGATAATGGAAAGAGAACAGGATTTAATGTCAGAAGATCTGAGTTCACACCCAGCTCTGTCTCTTATATACTGTGTGACCTTGGAAAACTGATATTACCTCTCTGTGCCTTAGTTGCTCATCTGTAAAATGAGGAGGAGTTTCTTTCAAAGTCAGGAAGACCTGGGTTCAAGTCCTGCCTCTGCTATACTGGTTGTGTGACACTGGGCAAGTCACAACCTCTAAATATTTGAGGCAACCTTCTAAGCCTATAGGAGCAAAGTACCAATGTGCATTGGTAGAGAGAGTTTTCTCAGTGGGAATTTCCTATACATATGAAATTGCAGGTCTGTTCCAAAAAATAATCAGAGTGGACATATGATCTCTAAGGGCCCTTCCAGCTCTAGCTCTTTCTCAGTAGGAGTGATGTTCCCTACCTCTGGCCACAGGGGTAAGCCCAGCCCAGGCTCCAGGCTTCAAGCCACAAAGCCACCTGCCTGGGAGAAGAAGGGAGGGGGTAGCAAATGAACAGTATAGCCAGGCACTTGTGTTCCCTGGGGATTGGCAGATAATGAGTCTGGGCAAACAGGGTCGATTCAAAGGGCCCCAGCCTTGCTAATGAACAAGCAGTGTGTCTCACTCATCAGACGATCACAGCCTACCTGGCCCTGAGGCCACAGCACCCCCCCCCCCACTCAGTGCTATTTGCAGCCTCCTAAAAAAGCTAGCTAAGCTGAAAACTGTTCTGCTGGTTCCCGTTGAATCTCTAAATAAAGCATCCTGTGCTCTTTCCCTGTTGCCCAGCATTCTCCAAAGCCCTGGAATGGTCCTCCCCACTTCCTGTCCCCCTCCCCCTCCTCTTCTCATGTCCCCTCATTTCCATCTGTTGCCAGCAGCCCAGCCAGGGCTGGTTGTTGACAGTGAGGCCCAATCAGAAATTCTCTGTTGAGTGCAGAGGGGTCAGCTCTGTTTTTACAGCAACAAGGAGAACCCAGACTAGGGAGTGCCCTGCTATGATACAGGCAGCAGCTCTCCATTTAAGACCCAACGTCTGCTTGGGCCGTTCTGGGGCTGTGGCTGAGTGAGGAGGACATCGGCTGGGAGATTTGGCCCTTGACTTTGCCAATCCAGCTGGACAGAGTGGCAGCACAGGGGACACTGGCTATTGCCAGAGAAGGTCAAGCTTGGAGAAGCTAGATTGCATCAGACAAGCTGTCATTTCCCAAACATGCCTGGTGGCATGCTCCCTGATCCTGTGCAGACCTCCCTGGCTTGAAATCAATCTCCGGCCCACCCCCCTGGATTTGGGTGTGCCCAGGAAACCTGGCTTCCTGACTTGGCTTGACTTCTGCTTTATATCCACTCAGATTTTGATCCAGATTATTATCTCCTTTTCCAAGGAGAGGAGTTTCCCTTATTTTCCACTTGGTAGACTGGCCCAATATGGAATTCTGGTACCATGTCACAACCACAAGATTAAACAAACTGATGAGACAATTCCATCTCTGGTGGGGTCTAAACATTGCCATTAAGGATGAGATATATAGGAGCACCATTCCTGGACTGGGGAGTACTTTATGTCCCTCTATATGGAACCCAACATGTTCCTAAAGGAAAGTCAAAGATCAGGCGCTCAATGAGTCAATGGGCATTTATTAAACACTTCCTATACTGGGGACACTGGTTTAAGCACAAGAGATACAAAGAAGAGCAAAAATAGTCCCTCTCCCCAAGGAATTTATATTCTGATGGAGGAGAGATATAGAATAGCTCATAGAAATATAGGATCACAGACTTAAAATTAGAAAGGAACTTAGAGATCATCAAGTCTAGCCCCTTCATTTTACAGATGAGGAAACTGAGGCCAAGAGGGATTAATCAATCAACCAATTATTTATTAATCACTGACTATATGCCAGATGCCATGCTGGTCATATTAATTTAAAGGATGAAACAATCCCTACATGCAAGTTTGTATCCTAATGGGAGAGACAACTAATTTTCATAAAAATATATATAGCATGTAAAGTTAATAAATACAAATACATTCAAAATAGTTATATACAAGACACCTCATGATTAAAGTAACTTAGAAGGGAAGACTCTAGCAGCTGAAGGAAGAAGTCCTCACAATTGGAGGCATTCTAGTTCTAGCCAGTATTTCAAAAGCCCTTCCTTCCCTTCACCTCCCCCTCCACCCACCTCCACCAGCCCCTGCTCCTACCATCTGGTACAATGGGGACTAGAACTTCTCCACCGGGACAGATGAACAGTTATATATGATCTTGCCCCATGTGGTCACCAGGCTTCTGGTTGCAAGAATATTGCCGCATTCTGTCCCTGTGAGGGAGTAGTCATTGGTGGCTCATGCTCAGGAAATTCCACCTTTATTTTTGTCTGTTTCTTTGTGTCTCCCATTCTCTGTGTGAATCTGTCTGTGTTTTTGCCTCTCTCTGTCTCTTCCTCTGTTTCATTGCCTCTCAGTCTTTGACTCTGTCTGTCTGTGTTTGTCTATCTGTCTCCTCCCCCCCCCCCCAGAGGAAAGAATGAAAGGAACTAGGTCCCTATCGGTTAAAAAATCCACAGTTGAAGAAACAAGGATATCAGATGTAACACCTTATTTTTCCATGTAGTGTGTGTGTGTGTGTGTGTGTGTGTGTGTGTGTGTGTGTGTGTGTGTGTGTGTGTGTAATCTCTGTTCAAAGGATTTGCTTTCCCTCTTAATCTCAGGCTCTAGATACTCTTTTTGGCTAATTGTCCTCATCCCCCTGGAAATTCCCCACTTCCACTCAGATCCAATGATTAACAAATCACTTACACTTCCTAATAGTAGTAAAGAGAAAGGACAATTTACTTACACTTAAAAGTATTGTGATATCAAGTAAAAATGAGGAACTGGCCAAGGAGAGTATGCACTGTGGGCTTTGCCTGTTGCCAACCCACATGGGGGTCTTGGTGAACCAACTTTTTGGCTTGCATAATTGGAAAAACATCAGCAGCAACACTCAACACCTGTGATTTAAGTAAGCCACCTTATCTCCCTCCCCACCACCCTCTCTCACTTCTTCTAAGGAAAGGGACTGAGGCAGTCAATGTTTCCTCACAAATCTGTTCATCTCTCAATGCAGTTGTTAGAGGGAGATTTTTCAACTACCCACTGCACTTTCTAGGAAAGCTACTGACTTCTCCTTGGAGTATGAAGGGCTTGACTCAGGAACCAGACAATCTCTGAACTCCTTGCCATAGCTTAGTCATTTTCAATAGAGTGGTATGCAGGGATCCTTGGAAACACCCATCTCCCTTCTCTTTGGCCTCATGGCAGTACCAGAGTGAAGGAAAAGAAGAGGAAGATCCTTATCATCTGCAGGCTGAAGCCAGAGAAGATATGGCCAAGAGGAGACATTTACATCTTCAAGACCCTCAGCATTTTCAACTTGCCTCCCCCATTCCAGCCTTCACATTCCAACTCAATCTTGCTGACACATGTCTTGTGTCCTATATCAAGCCAGTTCATCCAGCCAGAGTTTACATTGAGGGCTGAGTCATGGCTGATTGTCCATCATTCAGTCTGGGCTGTATTGAACCAAAGCAGAAATGCTGGACTGAATTCAAACAAGCATATTCTTTACCTGAGTAGGTGGAAATGGAGACCTTGATCTGCTGTTCCTCATTCTATAAACTCACAGAAGGTCTACTGCTTTATAAAACTTGACCTCAGAAGACCAAAACATACCCACTCTCGATATCATATGCATATGGGAGCAGGGTGGTGGAGGGAGTAGAAAGCCAGATTCTGAATTAATTAGGGTTTATTTGACTGGGAAAGCCTTGGGAAGTAGTTGGAACCTAGAAACCAGCTTGGGACAGGGAAGACAAAAGACACATGTGCCCCAAAGGAGAACAGAAATGGTGATGAGGGTTATAAGGCTTCTGGATTCACAGTTCTCTAGGAAGGATAACCTCTATTTAGTATGTTACAATGTCCAGTCTCTGTGACTTGAATTTCTCATGGATTCTAAGGACCTTGATGGTAGTTTCTATAGGAAAGGGTTTCTGATCAAGGTGCAGTATGGGGCCCCTGAAAGAAGTTGGATGGTTACATAGTAATTTATCAATATAGGGAATTATTAGCTCAGCATTTTCATGAGATTGCCTCATGCTCACCTCTGCTCATTCATTCATTTGTGACATAAATGGCAGGTTGGGATGAGGGTGTGTGTGTGTAACTAGAGCCTTTGGAAATGAGGTAGAGTTGTATATATCCGTGTAGGTGCTGGGAGAAGGTTTAGCCAGTGACCAGACACAGTAAACTGCCACCAAGTTGGTCTTGATCCCTTTAAGCAGCTTCAGCACCAATACCTCAGGATTTACCAGCAGCAACAAATCCTAGCACCTGGAGTAAAAACGAAAGAAGCACCCTGCTTCACCAGCTTCAGTGACAACATTTCTAGCCTTCACCCAGAAAGGCATCTCTATCTAGTCTACAGGATGATTGCTTACATTTGTATATACTCTCTCTCTCTCCTGGGAATTTGAAGAACTTCCTTTCCATACTCCCCCACCAACTTATGAGGGGGAACCATTGTCTTACTCTCTTAAAGAGATAGACTTCCCTCCAAGAGTATCGATTATGTCCTAACTCGTTTTCCCAAGAACCAAGCTGGCAACATCTGTCCCTCAGGGTTTTAAGATACCCTGAGGGGCTTGTAGGATGCCTTTTTCCACTGACATGGCTTAAACCCCTAGCAACTGCCTTTCCCCTTTCCTATTTTTAGGTGTCAGTTACTAGCACCCTAGTTCTATTTAACCAGGGGCAGCTAGGTAGTGTAGTGGATAGTGCTGGAATCGGGAAGACTCGTCTTCCTGAGTTCATATCTGGCCTCACACACTTACTACCTGTGTGACCTTGGGCAAATCACTTAACCCTGTTTGCCTCAATTTCCTCATCTGCAAAATGAACTGGAGAAGGAAATGTCAAACCACTCCAGTATCTCTGCGAAGAAAACTCTAAATGGGGTCACATAGAGTTAGACATGACTGAAACATAACTTGAACACTCTATTTAACATGCATTATGTTTTTTTTTTTAAAAAATTAAGTGACATTTACTTCAAAGATGCAACAAGAACAAAAGTACAACCATTTCTCCCTAAAGCCCTGGGATAGACCCTTGGTTCAGTTCCTACATAGCGTTGGTTCAGACAGGTTCACATGCAGATGCAAAATGACTGCTGGATAAATCCTCATCAAAGGTATCACTGGGCTGGATCCTGAAGGTTACTCCTTGCTCCTCAGGCCATTGGTGCTACACTGGCTGCAAATCTGCATGCACTCTGGAGCATGGGGACACTGATGTACCATCTTGACCTTTAATAACTCACAAGACCAGAGGCTCCAATCACATGAATCCAAAATGGAAAAAAACAAATGCAAAGGCCAAGGGGTGCAAAACCTGTGGCCTCGAGGCCCTCTAGGTCCTCAAGTGTATCACTTTGACTGAATCCAAACTTCACAGAACAAATCCCCTTAATAAAGGATTTGTTCTGTAAAACTTGGGCTCAGTCAAAAAGGCGCATCCAAGGTCCTAGAAGGCCACATGTGGCCTTGAGGCTGCAGGTTCCCCACCCCTGCCTCTCTTTTTTACAGTATTATCTCTCACTGGACACACTAATCAAAGGAGTCAGCTAAAGAGCTAATGTCCCAAAGGACCTAGGTCAAGGCTGACAGACAAATGCTTCCAAGCCAAACAGAGTGTCTCCGCCATTTGATTAGCTGACTAGAATTGACTACAGAACATTCACACATGCTCTGACATCTCTACAAGGCACTTCTATTCTATGATATCACCATTCTCCCAGAAGGAAGCTCTCCAGTGGCTCCACATGAGGAGATGTCATTAGAGACACTCTACAAAAGTACCAGGTTCTGTTACACTCCCCTCCCCTTTGAAAAATTTACCATCTTTAGCAAATGGACAGAATTCTTTTGGACACTTTATCTATGTGCCAAAGGAAAATAGCCCTCTGGGGTATTGGGAAGACACAAACATTGTCCTTTCATTTGCTTCATTAGTACCATATGAGAAAGAGTTTCAAAACAGTGTGTCAAGATCATATACTCTGCCACATGTATAGGCAAAATTCACAATTGTCCCCAAATACAAAGTTATGTAGATTCAACAAACGAGGAATATTTCACAAGGTTTACCAAAGATTATTGCTTGTTTGGTGCTCAGTAAATTCCTGACTTGTACGTTAATTGTCAACCCAAAAGGCAAAAAAAAAAAGGAAAAGAAAAAAGCAAAGAAAATTAGCTTCCTTTCTCAGAAGAAAACCTGTTCCCTACAGAGCTTTCCAGGTCATGTGGAGCTCTCCTCCCCAAAGGTAGGACCTTGAGTTGACTATGAGGCCTCTCATTCTCAGGTGAGAAACCAAACTGACTTGATCTGATGCCTGAAAACCAGCTTTGGTTGAGGGAGGGGAGAGGGCAGCTAGAGACATCACCATTTCCCCTTTCCACTGGGGACCTCCCTTTCCTCTAAAACCATACACACAGAGTAGGTTTAATCATTGAGTAACTCAAAGGGGAAGAGGGGAAAAAAAAGGCTATCAACCTTCTTTTCTCAGGACAGCTGAGTTCAATTGATTATCACAGTGTATGGTGCATACTAAGCACTTAATACTTATAGACTGAATGCTATAATCCCAAAATAGTAGGGACTTTCCATAAAGAGATTAGGGAAATCCTCTGGACTGGAAGTCACTCCCTCACCCTTCAGTGAGAAATCAACTATCCTCGATGAAACTGGATCCATGAGCCCTCAGAACATGTCCTTGTTGTTGAGTTTTTTCAGTCATGTCCAACTCTTTATGATCCCATTTGGGGTTTTCTTGGCTAAGATACTGGAGTGGTTTGCCATTTCCTTTTCCAGCTCATTGTACATATGAAGAACTGAGGCAGACAGAGTTAAGTGACTTGCCCAGGGTCACATAGCTAGTTCATGTCTGAGACTGGATTTGAACTCATGAACTTCTGATTCCAAGCCCAGTACTCTATCCCCTGTGCCACCTAGCTGCCTTGGAGCACAAGCTCATCCAAACTGGGGCCCAGACAAAATTTCCAAGTGTCCCTTTTTATGCAAGGCACCCCCAAATTTCTTGAGGGGTCCTCTACTGTAGGTAATTCCTCATCCAGGAAAATATCCTTTGAGTCTTTATTCCAAGGGGTACCCAGAATTTTCCACATTGGATTCCTGACACTGCAAAGACAATGGAATTCTAAATTGACCACGTAACAAGACACATAGACTTAAGCAGGGAAAAGAGTAAAACAAGGTAAAATAAGCCTCAAAGACTGGGGAGACTTCCAAAACAAGGAACTAAGCACTAAAGGTTGAACACTTGGGGTTTCTAGGCACATAGGCTCTGCAAGAAGGAATCTCTCCATCTCTCTTTCAGAATTAGAAAAGACAAGTTTAGACATCACCGTTTCCTGTGACCTCTGGGTAAAAATCTATTCAGTTGCCCCAGGAGCTTTGGGCATCCTTTGTCTCTTTGGCATTTCTCCCAGACTGGCAAATGATGGGTGAAACATTCATTCAACCAATGTTTATTTAGCAAAATTTTCCCTCTTTACCCTCAGGGTGAGGATAGATTTCAGAGGACTGGGTTATAGGGAAACCTGATTGTCTCTTCTACAGCAAGGACTACATGTGACCCCAGCAGAGAAGGGAGAAAAACCTGTCCTATATTTCTCCCTAGACATTTTCATGGGGCACAACTCATGCTGGGAACTTGCTAGCACCCTCAGGCTCTGCAGCTGTTCTATTCCTCTGCTCAGCTCTGTGTGATGTAGGGTGCCCTTAGGGACTATATTGTTCCATTTTCTCTGAATTTCTCCATCCCTTTCTGTTATCCGTGGGCCATAGGAGGGAGCAGCCAGCTCCCTGGTTGAAAGAACCAGTTTATTGTAATGGAAAGGTGCAGGGCAGAGACTCAGTCTCAAATCTTGGGTCTGACACTTAGCTGAGAAGCAATAGATATTGGGTTCTCTGAGTTTCAATTTCCCCACCTATAAAATGGGAATAACAATATCTGTGAATTCCTGCCTGATGTTTATCATGAAAAAAAGTTCTTTGTAAATATTAAAGTCCTATTTACTGTCAGCTATCATTCCACCCTTCTGTTACCACAGGAGGAATTTCTTCCCTGGTATCAGCCCCCCAAAGGCTATCTTCTTCCTATAGTTTTAGGATAGCCCTAGTGAGCTCTGAGGGCAACCCAGGAATCAGGCTAAATAATAATTTAATCAATCAATTAATCAACAAGCATTTATTAAGTGTTTTACTCTATGTGCCAGACCCTTTGCTGAGAACTGGGGACATAAGGGAAGGTTAAATACAGTCCCTTTCCTCAAGGAAGTTATATTCTAATGGGGAAGACAACATGTAAGTACCTAGGTACGTGCATAATGAATATTCACAAAGCAGACGAGAAGCAATTCAAGAAAGGAAGACATTGGTAGCTGTGGTTGTGGTTTGTCCTTTGTTCTTGAAGAGGATCATGACATCAGGGAGATGATGACGTGACTTCGGAGTGAATTGGACTTAAGTGAGGGAGGGCTGTGCAAAGTCACCAGCCTCACTTTCTCCTCCAGAGCCATCTGGGTCCAGTGGCCAGATATCAATCAGAATGACTGGAGATGGCTCAGGTGGCTAGATGGACCAGGAAAGGCCTCCTGAAGAATGTGGAATTTGAGATGAGACTTGAAAGAAGCAGTCAGACCAAGAGGCTGAGGTGTCATATAGGCAACAGCCAGTGTAAATGCACAGTGATGTGAGATGGATTGTCTGGGGAATGAGGATACTGGTTCATTTTCTCTTCAAGACTCAGACCCACCCAGCACACTGTCTTTCTCCCCTCCCTACTCCCCCTACTCCCAGATGGCATTTGGTGGAATTTTATAAGCTTCTCAGTCCCCTGGCCTCATGGCTTCATCACTAAACTTGTGGCACTAACAGAGGCTGAAATGGAACCACTCACTCACCACACTTTCCTGGTTGGCTGCACGTCCAAACTCATTTGCAACCTGAATTTCACAGGACATTAAACTCTCCCAATAGGACTGACAAATATGGAAGCTGGCAAGTGTTAAACCTCTTACAAATTTGCCCCACAAAAATCTCCTTCAAGATAGGCTTTGCCTTTTCCCTGAAATGAAAGCATTTCAACATCCGATTTCTCCCAACCACTGCCCTTTCCCTGGGGACTGTAGCCTTGGCAGATTCCAGGAAGAGTAGTTAACAGGAGATGGGAAGGGTCTGTATTTCAGACCCAGAAAGAATAATGACATTTAGAGCTGAAAGGGACCTTAGAGACCTAATCTAACCCCCCTCATTTTACATATGAAGAAACTGAGTCAGAGATGTGAAGTGACTTGACCTAGATTACTTACTTCAGGGCCATTACATGAAAACTTTCATAATTTCCCCAGCAGATGGTAGCTTCTCTCATTCCCACCATTACCTTGCATCTAGATTGTAGCTATTTAAATAAATATATGTTGTCTCCTTTTATAGAATGTAATTTTCCTGAGTGTGGGGGCTATTTCACATTTTTTGTTATAATCCCAATATCTAGAATAATGCTTGGCACATAGTAAGGACTTAATCAATACTTATTGTTGCAGTCTGAAAGGTTGAGACCCCTCCAAGACCGAAGTACAGGACTGGGCGGTCTGGAATGAATTCACAGACTCAAGCATTCTGTAAGTCAAGGTGGCAAAGATTTACTGTTACACTTTTCAGCAGGCAAGGATTCTTAAGGAGCCTGTGAGAGACTGAGGATGGAGCTAGGGTTTATATGGAAAAGGGCGTGGAAAAGGAATGCCAGGAGTACTGATTAGATAATCCAAAGGTCCAGGTGTCTTTGGGAGCTATGGATGGGAAAGTACAGGGAATATACCAGACAGGGAGGGAGATGACAGAAGTATGGATCTTGGGAGTCTGGCAGGAGGAAGAGTCCTTGGTCCAGCCAGGGACAAAACTCCTTGGGCTGGGCAAGGCATCCCTCTCTCTCTTGTTTTGATGAGAGAATGCTCTGCAACAAGGGTAAGCTTTCTCACAAGACAGGAACTTACTAAGGAATTGGGAGGCTTCCAGAGACATGATCTAAGGGCTGGGGCCTGAGCAGCCCAGCACTCTCTCACCCAGCTTTGTGTAGCTGCACCAGGGAGAGAGATAAGGATCTTGCTGGGACCCATGCATGAGTAACTGCTAGGCACAGTGTCCTTGGGCTGGGGAGTGATTGTCAGAGACAGTGTGTCTGAGACTAGGGAGAAATTGGGGTTCAAGTACAAGCACAAGCACCCAAGCATCCCATCATTTATTATATGATAGATTTAGAGTAAGTAGAAGAACTAGGTCTCATACTTAGGCCTCAAGATCATGAGATCACAGAGTTATAGCTGGGCAAAACCTTAGAATAAGCCCCTTATATAAGCTCCAAAGATCTTTACCCTATCTACCATTCTTACTGATGAGCTGGGTCCCAGAGTAAGACGATGTATCTCTCCCTCTGGTATCCTGAGGGATATGGGGTGATTCTTTAATGCTTAAGCCTCCTGTTACAATATGTTCTTCCCAATATTAATTGTCAGCTCCCCAATTTCACTTAACCAATCAACATCAGTTGACTTTTACAAAGGAATATTTACTGAGAAGGTATAGAAAGAACAAAGTTACAAAAATTTTCCCACTTTTTAAAAAAAAATTACTCAGCACCCCACTGGAAATCTGCTTTCTTCAAGCCTTTAATGGTTGTTTAAGAAATTTGTGTAATTTCAAAATTTTAAAGTGGCATCTTAATTTAATTATTTATTGTAAATTTATGACTTTTCCCCTGTATTGAAATTTTGATGACACAATATTGTGTCATGTAACTGTATAGTATCATATTAGAAACAAGTCATTACACGAACATATTCCTGCAGATGCATGCTAGATTTCCCAACAACATGTGACATGCTCACCTGCCAACACTTGCTTCTTAAGACCTGTTGGCCGACTTGACCACTGATTGGTTATAATTTGCATTTTGTGTGTTTATTTGGAAAAATAATGTAATCACTATGACTTTAACTCTGTTACCCAACAGATGAAACATATACAAATGTTTTTCAAAATCTTCTTATTTTCTCTTCTTTCTTTGTGCTTCTACTGCCACCTTATTTTTATTCAATGGTCCCCAATTGCTCCCCAAGGCTGCTACTACCCACCCTCATCATTCCAGTGCCCCCTAGGGGGTGGTATGGCTCACTTTGGGAACCTATGAATTCTAACCCAATCTCCTCTCCCCTCTCTTTTTAGATTAGGAAATAGAGTGGACTTCCTAATGTCACAAAAAGAGTGTGTAGGACAGGCAGGATTTGAACAGAGATACGTTGATGGCAAAGGCATCACTTTTTTCATTACAACACCCTGCTATAGGCCCTGCAACGTTAATATTAACAACAACAACAATAGCTAGCATTTATGTATGTTCATTGAAGTTCTCAGTGCATTGCTAGCACCCCAGATGATGTTGCTTCTATCAAATGGCACAGAAATATAGCATAGTTGGTCCCAGATGCTGATCACATCTCTGGTGGATTTAGGGCTAGCTGCACTGATGATTAGGCTGGAGGGCAGTTGTCTTAAAGCAGAAGATGTGTTTTTGAGAATGTACTTGGAATAATGGTGGGCTGTTGAAGGGGGAGTTATGTTGGGCAGTTGGGCCTCATGGTAGTCATAATAATAGCTAATATTTAAAGCTCTATATATTGTACCTTAAGGTTTGCAAAACTCTATCTATCTATCTATCTATCTATCTATCTATCTATCTATCTATCTATCTGTCTGTCTGTCTATCTATCTACCTTTCCATCTATCCTCATCTGATTGTCACAACAATCCTGTGAGGTAGGTGCTATCGTTATTCTTATTTTACAGATGAGTAAACTGAGCCTCAGAGAAGTTACTTTGCTAAATAACTTAGTAGTTAGTAAGTGTCTATGGTAGGATTTGAACTCAATCATCTTGCCTCCCTGTCCAGCTCTCTGCTTACTACAGAATCAGAAAATCTTGCAATTTTATAGTTTGAAGAGTCCAAAGAAACAGCTGAATCTCTTTATTTTACTTTGTTGTTCAATCATTTCAGTCATGTCTGACTTTTTGCGATCCCATTTGCTGTTTCCTTGGCAGAGATACTGCAGTGGTTTGCCATTTCCTTCTCCAGCTCATTTTACAGATGAGGAATGGAGGCAAACAGGGTTAAGTGACTTGTCCAGGGTCACACAGTAAGTGTCTAAGGCCAGATTTGAACTCAGGAAGTTGAGTCTTCCTGACTCCAGGTCCAGCACTCTATCGCTGTACCATCTAACTGCTCCCCTCATTTTTTAAATTAGGAAAACAGAGGCTCAGAGAAATGAAACCAGTGTGCCCATCTTAGTCACTTGCCTATGTGCATTCTTGTAGGATTTGGTGGGAGCAAACTTGCGAACTGGCAGACTTGGTTGTCCTTGGACAGCTAGAGTGGGGATGCTGAAATGCTATTGTTGAGAAATTCAAAGAATAGGAAAGTAAAGGATGGAGTCAGTGACAGTAATCTCTCTGCATGCCATGAAAGAAGAAGTTGAAGAGGAAACAGAAAGGAAGAGAGGGAAAGGAGAGCAAGGATTACTTTTTTTTGTTTGATTGTCCTTGTTCTCAAAAAAGGTCAATGGCATCATGAAGTGATGTCTTGACTTGTGAGTGAATTGGATGTAAGTGAGGCCGAGCTTCACAAAGTCGTCACCCTCACTATCCCCCAGAGTCAACAAAGTCCAGTGGCAGGACAAGAGTAAAGATGACTGATGTTGGCCAGAATACAGTGGGTGACCTTGGCTTTTTTAAACTAGTGTCTTTTCCAGGTCTTAGTTTGTCTGAGGCCAAGCCTATTCAATTATCAAGGGCTAGGTAAGAATTGAGAAAAAAAGATGTCCCAACTTGTCACAAAAGCCTCACATTTTCAAAGTTTTGGCTCTGGGTAGCACAAGGATAAGAATGAGGGGTCTCATTGTGATCCAGCTCTTGAGGACTCTGGGCTATGACGGTGATTGTGACTTTGGCCAAACCTTTGGAAATAGAAGGCCTATCTAATAGAGGCTTATTATTTTTATTAGGCAGATAGTGGCCATAGTTAGTAACTATGATTAGTGTAGTTGCCACCAGATAAAAGGTGGTAACTTGGATTATGATGGCATGGATCAATCGAGTAGGTTTTTCTAGATATAGATAAATGAAAAGAGTAATAATAATAACAACAATTAGCACTTATATAGAGCTTTAAGCTCTGCAAAGCACTTAAATATATTATGTCATTGGATCTGCACATCAACGGCATGAGCTAAGTGTTATTATTATCCTCACTTTATAGATGAGGAAACTGAGGCCAAGCCCAGATTTACACATCTAGTAAATGTCTAAGGCAGGAGGCTAACTCAAGTCTTCTTGACTCCAACCGTAGTTTTTGACCCAATATGCTACCTACCTAGAATAACCCATAATCCACTCATCTATACTTTTGTTAAAAAAAATACTCTTTAACAGAAACTTTTTCCATCTCTATAATCCATGACTTGTAAATACAAATCTTGAGCATCAGAGGACATCACTGGACCACCAGAGGAAATCTTGTCCAGCAAAAGGTCATGCAGGGGACTTGATGGAACCATTAAATGAGCTTAGAGGTCTGGCACCAAGATTCAGAGACCATGACTTGACATTAATTTCAGCTCAATTCAATTCAGTTCGGTTACACAAACATTTATTATGCACTTATGGGTATTATGTGGCTGTGACTCTTAGAACATAACATTATCTGAAGAGCTCAGATTGAGGATCACACAGAGCATGATGGCACCAATGTGAGTGTGGACAGGCTACAACATGTAAAAATAGGGAAATATGTGTTTAAATAAAGAAGATAGGCTGGTCATGTAGTGAGGGCAAGGGATAACTGATGTGTTACCCAATGGGATCCTCTCAACATCAGTATAAATTGAGACACACTCCCAGTGTTGGGTGGTTTCACTTGTGGTGAATTTACAGGAGGATTTGGGTAGGAGTTGAACAGGATGGGCAAAAATAGGTTACCATTAGCACCATTGGAGGGGACATCCATATCAGTGAAAAACATAGATCTATTTGTGTATCTTCAGAATACTGTGCTAGGCTCTGGGGGAGATATAAAGGAACTGAAAATCTAGTGAGTGATATGATGTAAGCACCAATAGCTTCAATCCAGAGATGAAGGATGCGTGATTTGAAGTGTGAGAAATTCCTTTCACCAATAGAGATCCCAAACTATCTATGACTCCAAAGATCAGGTCCACGGAGTTGCCTGACCCACATAGAAGTTAAATGCTGCTCCAGGGTCACACAGCTAATATGTGTCAAAGGCTAGATTTGAACCAAGGTCTTCCTGACTCAAAAGCCAGCAGCAGTTTTTCAGTTCTCCCAGGGTGTCTTGGTGTAAGATATAATAAAACAATTCAGGGTTAATGCAAATGGAAGGTAGAAACAAGAGTGTTATGCAATGTTTATGGAAGAGTTAGTTCTGACTGGCAGCTTAAGGGGTCTCTATAGAAGGGATGACATTTAATTTGTGCTTTGAAGGATGGATTGGAATTTAATAAACAGTTATAAATGGCTCTGTGGCACAGTGCACACTGTGTGTCCATGGTGGACAGTGCTCACTGGCTCTGGAATGAGACCTAGGTTCAGGTCCCACCTTTTATGCTTATTAAATATGTGATGTTGGGCAAGTGCCTAAACCTCCCTGGACCTCAGTTTCCTTATCTATAAAATGAGCAAACTGGAGGCCCAGAGGAGGGAAATGACTTGTCTAAGACCACACAGTGAGTCTGTGGCAGAGTTGGGACTCAAACTTGGGTCTCCTTACTTCTTGTCCAGTGCTCTTTCCATGGTGGTCTGGATCATGGATGAGAAGCCTAGACAACTTGCCTTGTATCCACTCCCCCTCCCATGCCATATCATGGGAGCAGATAATCCAGCTGAACTTCCATTGAATAGGATGATGTTAACTCTCCCCTCACATACCAGTGCTAAAAGTTTCTGGCTTGGTGAGGTGAATGGACACTAGAGTGTCAGTGTGATATAGTAATATACCCATTGGAGAGTCTAGGAAGCCAGAGTGCTAGTCAGGTAGCTCTGCCACTAACATGCTATATGGTCTTGGGCAGATCATCTCACCTGTGCTATATAAATACAAGCTATTAAATTATCACCCCCAACCCCAACATGTCAAATTGGAAAGAATACTGGATTTGAGGAGGTTATAAGACTTGGGTCTGAATCTTAAGCTCTGTCACGAGCTGTGTGACCTTAGGCAAGTCACTTAACCTTTCTGGGTCTCAGTTGCCTCATCTGTAAAATGGGGGATGCTGTACTCAATGGCCTCTAAGTTCCTTTCTAACTCAAAATCTATCTTTTTTTCCAATATAAATTTATTTTTAGTTTTCAACATTCACTTCCACAAGTTTTTGAGTTCCAAATTTTCACCCCATCTCCCCCCTCCCCCCACCCCAAGATGGCATGCATTCTGAATATCCCTTTCCCTAGTCTGTCCTCTCTTCTATCTCTCTCCCCTTCTCTTATTCCCTTCCCCTTCTATTTTCCTGTAGGGCAGGATAGACTTCTGTACCTCATTTCCTATGTTTCTTATTTCCCAGTAGCATGTGAAAACTTTTTTTTAAACACATGTTTTTAAAACTTTAGGTTTCAAATTTTCTCTCTTCCTCCCTCCCCACCCACCCTCATTGAAAATGCAAGCAACTCAGTATAGGTTGTACATCTGCAGTTATGCAAAACACGTCCATAGTAGACATGTTGTGAAAAACTAACTCTATTTCCCTTAATACTATCCTGCCCTCCCATTTATTCTGTTCTTTCTTTTGACCCTGTCCCTCCTCAGAAGTATTTACTTCTGATTACCCCTTTCCCAATCTGTCCTCCTCTCTATCATCCCCCTGCTCTCTTGTCCCCTTCTCCCCCTATTTTCCTGTAGGGTAAGACAGATTTCCATACCCAATTGAATGTGTATGTTATTCCCTCCTTAAGCCAAATCCTATGAGAATAAGATTCACTCATTCCCTCTCACCTACCCCCATTTCCCCTTCTACTGTAAGAGACTTTTCTGTTTCTTTTTGTGAGATAATTTACCCCATTCTACCTCTCCCTTTCTTCTTCTCTGAGTATAATCCTCTTTCATCCCTTAATTTTATTCTCCAGATATGACCCCTTAATCTTCAGCTCACTCTGTGCCTCTATCTATCTATCTATCTACATATACATACATATAATTTTTTTCCTCCAACTACCCTGATACTGACAAAGGTCTCATGAGTTATAAATATCATCTTTCCATGCAGGAATGTAAACAGTTCAATCTTAATAAGTCTCTTATGATTTCTCTTTCCTGTTTACCTCTTCATGTTCCACTGGAGTCCTGTATTTGAAAGTCAAATTTTCTATTCAGCTCTGGTCTTTTCATCAAGAATGCTTGAAAGTCCTCTATTTCACTGAATGACCATTTTTTCCCCTGAAGGATTATACTCAGTTTTGCTGGGTAGGTGATTCTTGGTTGTAATCCTATCTCCTTTGCCCTCCAGAATATTATATTCCATGCCCTGTGGCCCTTTAATGTAGAAGCTGCTAAATCTTGTATTATCCTGATTGTGTTTCCACAGTACTTGAATTGTTTCCTTCTGGCAGCTTGCAATATTTTCTCCTTGACCTGGGAACTCTGGAATTTGGCTATAAAATTCCTAGGAGTTTTCCTTTGGGGATCTCTTTCAGGAGGGGATCTGTGGATTCTTTCAATTTCTATTTTGCCCTCTGTTTCTACTATATCAGGGCAGTTTTCCTTGATAATTTCTTGAAAGATGATGTCTAGGCTCTTTTTTTGATCATGGCTTTCAGATAGTCCAATAATTTTTAAATTGTCTCTCCTGGATCTATTTTCCAGGTCAGTTGTTTTTCCAATGAGATATTTCACATTGTTTTCTAATTTTTCATTCTTTTGGATTTGTTCTACTGTGTCATGATTTCTCATAAAGTCACTATCTTCCAATTGCTCTATTCTAATTTTTAAGGAAGTATTTTCTTCAGTAATCTTTTGGACTTCCTTTTCCATTTGGCCAATTTTTCTTTTTAGGGCATTTTTCTCCTCATTGGCTTTTTGGACCTCTTTTGCCATTTGGGTTAGGCTATTTTTTAAGGTGTTATTTTCTACAGCATTTTTTTGGATCTCCTTTAGCAAGCTGTTGCCTTGTTTTTCATGATTTTCTTGCATCACTCTCAGTTTTTCCTCTGCTTCCCTTACTTGCTTCTCAAGATCCCTTTTGAGCTCTTCCAGGGCCTGGGACTGATTCATATTTTTCTTGGAGGCTTTGGATGTAGGAGCTTTGACTTTGTTGTCTTCTTCTGGTTGTATATTTTGATCTTCTTTTTCACCGAAGTAAGATAATATGGTCTGACTCTTTTTGTGCTGCTTGCTCATGATCCCGGCCAATTACTTGAGTTTTAAACTCTTTGTTATGGTACCAATCTGCTTCCAATGTGGAGAATGTACTGTTCCAAGCTTCGGAGGGTTTTTCAGCTGTTTTCAGAGATACTTGTAGGGCCCTGTAAAAATTTTCAGTTCTTGCAAGGTGGTATGATAAGGGGCTAGGTGTTTACTCCTTTCCTGGCCTGTGACTACAAGTACTCCTTTCTGTCCTGTAGCTGTGAGGAGGGGTTCCTCTCTACAACCACTACAAGCTCCACCAAGCCAGTGCTCCTCCTCACCCCAGCACCACCACCCAGAACTGTAGCCCAGATCCAAACACGGGAAAAGCAAGAGATTCCTGCCTCAGCACTGGCAAAGAGATCCCTGTGATCCCTCTCTGATCAGCTACTGGATTCCCTGTCAGTCTGTGGACTGGAAGCTTGGGAAGCAGCTGCCCCCCCCCCCAGGGCCATGGTCTTGGGGAATGGAGCTGAAACCCCATGTTCCTTTCTCAGCACCGACAGAAACAGACTTTTCCCACTGACCTTCTAAGTTGTCTTTGGCATTGGTGGATTGAGGAGTCTGGAAACCTCCACAGCTGCCTGAGATTCAGTACTCTGAGGCCTGCTCCAGGTTTGCTGTGGCCTGTGCACCCACGCCCTGCTGTGCTGCGTTCCCAGCCCGGCGCGATACACCTTTCTGATCAGTCATCCAGGTTTTCTTGGGCTGGAAATTTGTTTCACTCTGTCTTTTTGTGGGTTCTGCTGCTTCAGAATTTGTTTAGAGCCATTTTTTATGAGTATTTGGAGGAGTTTGGAAGACAGCTCAAGCAAGTCACTGCTTTCACTCTGCCATCTTGGCCCCATCCCCCTCAAAACCTATCTTTTTAAGTCAACTCCATAATGATCAACCCCGTGGGAATCTGTTTGCTGGGATAATAAAGAACACTAATAAAGAGGGCACCAACCCTGAAGTCTCATTGGCATTTCATCTTGAGTGTTTAATTGTGGGTTATTGGAGGCCATTTTATGGCCAGTATCCTTGTGATGATTAAGCTCCCAGTGCAGCTAAACAATGAACTGTATTATTATGGGGGTTGTCCTATAATGTGCTGTGTGAGATATTTGAAACGCCTTTAAACTGGACTTGACAGGCTCTGCTTGGATTGATTAAATTGATTGAAAAGTCATGGTGATAGAAGCTTGATTTTCTGTCCTAAGTTAACCCTATTGGGCAATGGTAAACATAAATAATAAGGGAGTGATATTTACCAGAAGTCTCAATAAAGGGTGATGTTCTGGGACAGGATGGAATAGTCAAGAGGACATTGGACTTGGAGTCAGAAGACCTTTTTTCAAGTCTCCATTCTTCCAGAAACCCACTGTGTAATCTTCAAGAGGACATTTAACCTCTGAGCCTTAGCTCCCTCAAGTATAGAATGAATGAGTGTGGTAGGAAGTAGGAGTGGGAAGGAATATTGGACTGATATAGATAGTCTGGTCCCTTCCAGTTCTAACATTTGGTGTTTCTTCATGATTCATTGAATTCCCTGGGTATCTAAGGAATAACCTGCCTTCTGATTTTTCTTTCTAAAGTCTTTCTAAGATATTTTAATCATGACTCTAGCACAGCCTAGAGATTACACCTGAGTTTGTCTTTGGTGAATGAGGATCTTATTGGCCTCAGCATCCACATTTCAAACCCCAGTCCCACGGATGGAAATTCATTTATTTATTCATGGAACCAAAGAGTATCTGAGCTTGAAGGGGCTGTAGAGATCATGTGGCCTAGCCCTTTCATTTTATAGATGAGTAAGCTAGGGCCCTGAGTGGTGAATTGACTTTATTAAGGATCTATGGATGATAATAATAATAATGACAGGTTATGTTTATACAGTATTGTAAAGTTAATTTTGTAAAAAATTTTGCATGTATAATCCTGTTTGATTCTTATAACAGCCCTGCGAGGTAGGAGCTATTAGTGTTCCCATTTTACATCTGAGGAAATTGAGGATCAAAGAAATTAAGTAACTTACTCAGATGATAAATATCTAAGGCAGAATTTAAACCCAGGTCTCTTGACTTCTTCCTGTCTTTGTCCATAGGCAATGGATCTAGAATTTGAACCAAGATCTGTTGACTTCTGGTACGGTGGCCTATGTCATTCATTTGTTTATTCATTCATTAAATAATAAATATTTATTTATTGCCTACCATGGGATATTACTGAGGAGGGTCAAAAATAACTAAGAAATCCTTCCAAAGAGCTCACAATCTAGTATATAGAAATAAATGAGGAGGTAGTATCATGAAAGGCAGTGTGACAGTGCACTGAACCTAGCATCGTGAAGACCTAGGTTGAAATCTTGCCTCAGATACTTGCTAGCTGTGTGACACTAGGCAAGGCACTTAACCTCTCTATGCCTCAGTTTCCTCTTCTGTAAAATGAGAAGGTTGGACTTGATGGCCCTTTCAGCTCTAAATCTATGATCTTATGAAATTAGGCTGCATCTGTAAATATGCCAGGAGATTCCTACTCAAAAGTGTGTGGTTTTTTAAAAATTCTTACAACATTTATTTTTTTATGAGTTGTCTCCTCATCCTATGGCTGAGCATAACAAGGGCTGCTATTGCTTGTGGTCTCCTATGAATTGGGCTGGAAGTTCATCTGTCTATCATCCTTTCAGGGCTGGCCTCTGGAGGGACTGGCTGGTTTAAGGAAACCATTCCTTGTTCTGCAGTTTCAGATGCAGTTAAGGGGATATGGGGCTGCTGAAGGCTGCCTCCCATGTGAGCAGGTCATAGCACACACTCTCCTCTTCCTCTTCCTTAGCCTGAATCTTGCTCCTGTGGTGTACCCCAAAGCATGGTGGGGAAGTCTCAAGGAAGCCTGCTCTCCTCTTTCTAGCACTAAACTGACGCTGGCTCATTTTGTCTTCCCTGCTGATCAGCAAAGAGCAAGGCCGTGCAATCTGATCCCTGACAAGAGCAGAGGCAGGCCCCTGGGGTTCTGCTGTGAATTGCTGGTGCATTTATGGTGACAAGGGCAGTGAGAGTGACTGACACAAACTCAAAGGCCTTCAGTCTGGCTGGCAGCAGGCCCCATGCAGACTCCACAAAGGGAAAATGTGCGCTCGTTGTTTTTCCCTGAGATGTCTCCCTAATGCACAGATTCCTGCTAACGAGTAGGAAGAGCACTTGATTTGGAGTCCAAGGACCTGTGTTTGAACTTCGGCTCTACTACTGTGTGGCCACAACTTTCTTTCTCTTGGCTTTGGTTTCCTCATCTGTAAAATAAAGGATTTAGACTAAATGAGCTCTATAGTCCCTTCTAGATCTCTGTTCTATGGCCTTTGAACTGCTTTCAATGAGGGGCCTTGGTACCAAGACTGGTCCCACTCAGACCAGAGTTCTGGGTATGGTGGGGATACCAAACCAAGCTGGATGATGACAAAGCACTCTTTTGGAGAACTAAAATGAGTGGGACTGACCTCGCTAATGGCCTTCTGATAAATGGAAAAGAGGCTCTCACCCTGTAACATCCCCACAGATTTTTCTTCTCTGAGCTTTGATCTTATGAGCAATCCAAGAATTCCTTGATAAAATTTTGACAGAAGAGGCAGTTACATTTGATTTGTCAGAACAAGTTCACAGTGATGCTATTTACTGATATGAATCCATCCCCTTCCCCTAAAATCAGAATGGCTTATATTAACTCTAGCTGCATCCTAATCCTGCAACCAGAATCTGGGAGTCTCAAATTCGGTTGCCTCTAACTGGGTAGCTCACTATGTTATCCTAGATCTAGAGCTGGAGGGGATATTGGAAGTCTAGTCTAACCCCTTCATTTTACAGATGAGGAAGCTGAGGCTCAGTGGAGTTCAGTGACTTTCCCAGTGTCACACAGGTAGTAAGTGACAGAGAAAGGATTTGACTCCAAGTTCAGTTCTCTTTCCACCTCACTATGATGCCTAGTGGGGGTCATCTTCAATCCCCTGCCAAGAGTTGGTACCATGGACAATAGATGGGAGAGAGTTAGAACATAATTCACAAAGGAAAATGGCACTGACCTTGGCTATAGCAGATGTGGTGAAAAGACAGAGGGATTCTGGATGCTACTAGTTAACTGGCTCCCTTCTTTCTCTGCTCCTTGGTTCTGAGTGCCTGGCAGGCAGCAACCTCCTCTGTGGGAGACAAGGAGATACACATGAAGGTGGGATTCTCCTCTAAGGGAGAGGGAATCTCAGGAGACAACTCTGGAAGTATGAAAAACTTCCTTTGCTGGAAAACTCTGGGTTTTTTTTTTTGAGTGGGGGAGGGGTTCCCTCAGAGACAAAATGATGACCTGAGCTCTATGAGGTCTCAGAAATTACTTGCTGCCTGAGCTGAAGATGATTGTTATACTAGAGGATAGACAGAGTTCTGGACTAGCCTTTGGAGTGGAGAGTGTGGGCACTTGGCCTGAGTGCTATGAGCCAGAGGAGGCCAACACGGGCCTGGACTTGATGTCCTTACTGTTTTCATAGGAAATACCCTGCTGTCCAAACACAATAGCACCTAAAAGGCCTTTTTGTCTTCATTCTTTTCCTATCTAATCCATCTTTTCTGCTGTTGCTATGATAATCTTCTTTATGCATATTCAATTCAATTAAGCTCAACCAACATTTATTTTTTAAAATTTAATTTAATTTGTAAAATTTGTATTGATATATGTAGTTTTAAAATTAGCTTCATTTTTAAATATATTCCTTCCCTCTTGCCACCCATTGAACCATGTCTTCTAATGAAGAATGAAAAAAAGAAAAGAAAGGGGAAAAGAAAGTGTATAATTTTAGTCTGATGGTATATGCAGTTTCACATTCATAGTCTTCCACCTTTCCAATGAAGAGAGGTGCATTTTCTCATTTCTTCCTCAGAGATATGTTTCAACAAGATTTTAAATGTCCATTACATGATAAGGTCAATGTGGATTATAGAGTTGTCTAGTTTACCTGGAATATAGTGTTTGTGGAGTGGAATATTATGAGATAATGGCTGGCATTTATGTAGTACTTTAAGTTTTACAAAGTGCTTTACATGTGTCATCTCATTTAACCCTTACAATAAGGATGTGGAGTAGGTGAGATTAGTGTCCTAATTTTTGCAAATGAAGAAACTGAGGTTCACAGAAGTGACTTGCCCAGGGTCATGGAGCTAAATGAATGTCTAGGCCAGGGTTTGAAATCATGTCTCTCTAACTCCAAGTTGAGCACTCTATTCACTGAGATAATAAGATAAAGAAAGATAAAGTGCCTGCCCCAATCTTCCTGACCAAAACAGGCCTGAAATGATAGATTCTGGGGATACAAAAATAGAAAAAATGATTTTTTTTTAGAAAAAAATAAAATAGAAAAAAGCATTCCCTATCTTTTAGGAGCTTACATTCTATTGAAGGTGGTGGTGGTAAAGAACATCTACACACAAAAGCATACACAAGATATATCTAGAGTAAATGCAAAGTATTTGGTGGGGAAAGAGAGCCCTGATAACTGGGGGCATCTGAACTATGCTTTGAAGGAAAGTAGGGATTTTACAAGGTGGAAATGGGACAATACTCTGGACATGGAGGACAAAGACAGAAAATGTTATATTGAGGGAACAGCAAATAGGCCAGTTTGGCTGAAATGGACAGTGTGTGTGTGTGTGTGTGTGTGGGGGGGGTTATGTATGATCAGTTTGGAAAGACAGATTGAAGCCAGATTTTGAAAGGCTTTAAAAGGCAAACAAAAAATTGTTTTGTCCAAGGTGGTTTAGGGAGCCACTGAAACTTGAGCTGTCCATGGTACTGGTGTTCTTAAAACTCTTCAATGGCTCCCCACCACCTACTTACTGAGAAGTGTTCCAACTGATTTGTCTGTCACTGAAAACTCATCAGAACCTACTGTTATTCTTCCTTCATAACCTTGTCTTATATTACCCTTTTCAATGAACTCCAAGTTCCCACCAAACATGACTCCTCTCTGTCTATGAAATACCAAACACTCTGTCTCTCAAATACTCCCTTCCCCACAACCTTTGCGTTTCTTTGCTCATGTTGCTCCCTGTAACTGAAATGTTCTTTCTGTCTGTGTTTATGGATGATTTAAGATGTGTTGGAGCCCAGATCAGCCTCCTCCATGAAGTCTTCTTTGTTCTTCCCCATTGAAAACCAAGTACTTGGATTTTTGTTGTTATTTGTTGCTGTTCAGTTGTTCAACTGTGCCTGACTCTTCATGACCCCATGGACCATACAGTGCCAGGCACTTATGTCCTCCACAGCTCTTGAAGTCTACCCAAGCTCATGTTCATTATTTCCATGACATTAGGAACCCATCTCTGCCACCCCCTTTCCTTTTGCCTTTAATCTTTCCCAACATGAAGATTATTTCCAATGAGTTCCATCTTTTCATTATGTGGCTGAAGTATTTAAGCTCCAGCTTCAGTATTTGAATTTCCTAGGGGCAGCTAGGTGGCACAATGGATAGAGCACCAGGCCTGGAGTCAGGAGGACCTGAGTTCAAATCCGGCCTCAGATGAGGCACTTGACACTTACTAGTAGTGTGACCCTGGGCGAGTCACTTAACCCCAATTGCCTCACCCCCCCAATATTTGATTTTCCAGTGAATAATCTGAATTAATTTCTTTAAGTATTGACTGATTTGATCTCCCTGCTGTCCAAGGGACTCTCAAAAGTCTTCTAGTACCACAATTTGAAAGCATCAATTTTATGGGCTCAGCTTTCCTTATAGACCAACTCTCACAGCCATATGTTGCTGCTAGAAAAAACATAGCTTTGACTATATGGACCCTTGAGGGCAAGGTGATGTCTCTTCTTTTTAGTATGCTGTCCAGATTTGCCATAGCTTTCCTTCCAAGCAGCAAATATTCTTAAATTTCATGGCTGCAGTCACTATTTGCAGTGATCTTTGCATCCAAGAATATAAAATCTGACACTGCTTCCATTTCTTCTCCCTCTATTTGCCAGGAAGGGAAGGGCCAATTGCCAAGATCTTAGGTTTTTTGATGTTAAGCTTCAATTCAGCTTTTACACTCTCCTCTTTCCCCCTCATCAAGAGGCTTCTTAACTCTTCTTCACTTCCTGCTGTCAGAGTGGTATCATCTGCATAGCTTAGATGGTTGGTATTTCTCCCAGCAACTTTAATTCTTGCTTTTGATTTGTCCATCCTGGCATTTCACATGATATACTCTGCACACAAGTTAAATCAATAAGGTGATGATGCACAGCCTTGTCATATTTCCCCCCCAATTTTAAACCAACCAGTTTTTCCACGTTTGGTTCTAACTGTTGCTTCTTGACCTGCATACAGGCTCCTCTGGAGACAAGTAAGATGATCTGGTACTCCCATCTCTTTGAGGACTTGCCACGTTTTGTTGTGGTCTACACAGTCAAAGGCTTTAGTGTAGTCAGTGAAGCAGAAGTAGATGCTTTTCTGGAATTCCTTTGCTTTCTCCATAATCCAGTGAATGTGGGCAATTTGATTTCTAGTTCCTCTGCCTCTTCAAAAATCAGCCTGCTCTTCTGATAATTCTTGGTTTACATATTGCTGAATCCCAGCTTGCACAGTCTTAAGCATAACCTTGTTGTGGTGTGAAGTGAGTCCAATAGGTTGATAATTTGAACGTTCTTTGACATTGCCTTCCTTTAGTATTGGAATGTAAACCGATCTTTTCCAATCCAGTGGCCACTGCTGAGTTTCCCAAATTTGCTGGCATATTGAGTACAGCACTTTAACACTTTAAATCTTTTAGGATTTTAAATAACTCAGCTGGAATTCTATCACCTCCACTAGCCTTATTGTTAGTAATGCTTCCTAAGGCCCACTTGACTTCATTCTTCAAGATATCTGCCTCTAGCTTAGTAATCACACCACTGTGGTTATCAGTGATGTTAAAATCTTGCTTGTATGGTTTTTCTGTATATTCTTGCCATCTCCTCTTAATATCTTCTACTTCTGTTAAGTCCCTGCCATTATTTTATCATGCCGATTTTTGCATGAAGCATTCCCTTGATGTCTCTAATTTTCTCCTATGTTTCCCATTCTTTGTTTTCTTCTGTTTCTTTGCATTCCTCATTTATCCCTCCTTGCTATTCTCTGGAATTCTGCCTTCTGTTGGGTATATCTTTCACTTTTTTTTACCTTTTGTTTTCCTTCTTTCCTCAGCTATTTGTAAAGCCTCATCAGATAGCCATTTCTCATTCTTGCTCTTTTTTTTTTGCATCTCTCTAAACTCACTCACCTAGTATTTCTTAATATATTTGCATGCATATGCATCTTATCACTCTCTTAGAACAATAGCTCCAGGATGGAAGGAACCATGTTTCATTGAACTTTGTCTATCTCACTAGATCACTAGATCACTGAGATCTTTTAATCCCTTTTCCACCACTTGGTCAGGCCTCTTGCAGCTGTTACAAACATGGTAACCACTTAATAAACATTTAAATTAAGTTGAATTGAAATATCAGACTTAACTTATGCTTTTAGTCTTATCCCTCAACACAGGTTCCAACACCATGGAATTATTAAAAGGTAATGACTGGTCCCTGCAGAGAACCTGAACGGCACAGTAGACAAGGCACTTTCTTTAGAACCACAAAGACTTGCAAATTCCATTTCTGAAACAGACTGTGTGACAATGGACAAGTTGTTTGGCATCTCAGTGCACCCAAGTTAATCTTTCAGAATATAAGTTACAAATGACTTACTGATATGCATTAATAGGCAGAATTATTTGTGCCCACAGAGACCACTCAGTATAGCTGAAAAGAAACTCTTGATAGCCTTTTCAGCTCTGTCCCTTGGAATGGAATTTCATTTGGCACTCTGGAGGCAGAACCTAGATGAGCCACTCTGATCTTCAGAGGTATAAATGGAGACAGGCAGGACTGATCCAGAAATGTTAACTGATGGTAGTAAAGACATTGGAGTAGCCTGGTGCTCCTGAATCCCCAGAACAATGCTTTAAACACATTTATTCCCATAGTTTTCTAGAAGACTAATCTTTGAGTTCAATTGGCCCTAGTCAAAATAACTGAGACTTGTCATTTTTTTAAATGAAAAAAGGCCCTTCTCATTGGTGTCAATAGGCCAGAAACTTATTCCCTGAAAAGCTGACATAGGTGTTTCTGAGATCTTTTAATCCCTTTTCCACCACTTGGTCAGGCCTCTTGCAGCTGTTCTAACTTCTGTCATGAGTCACAGAGCTCCCACCTTCTGCCCACCTAAGACCATCCCTGAGAGGTCAGCATTCCTCATTCATCTTTGTCTTGGAAGCCAAGTGTTATATTTGCTTTAACTATAGTCTGCACAGGCTGATTCCAGAAGGAAAAGATGACTAGTACCCAAGCAGGCTAGTAAGGGGGAATGATGGGAGATAACAGATGTTTATAGAATTCTGTGAAGCTTATAAATTGTTCTATATACATTACCTCATTTGAGCCTCACAACAACACTTTGGGAAGATACTTCAAATATTATTATTCTCATTTTAAAGATATGGAAACTGAGACTTGGAGGGGTTAAGTGACTAGTTTATGGTTGAAGTTAAGGTTAGGGTTAGGGCTAGACTGGAAGACATGTCCTGACTCCAAGTCTGGTACCTAAGCCTCTATGGCATACCTTTCAGCAATAAGGATAGGAGAACTTACATGATCAAGTTGGCTCTGAGAGAAAGGCATTAGAGCTCTTAGCACATACCCTTTCTGAGCCTTGGTTTCTTTATCTGTAAAATGGGGTTAATAATTCCTTCCCTAGCTTTCCCTGGTTTAGAAAGGTAGGGAGCTCATGCTATCTCTTTTGCCTTATCTCTTATTATTACACTCCCCACATAAGGACACCTCAGTCAGGTTGGATAATTCTTTCAGTTTCACTCCAAGCTTTATCAGCTCTTTCCTTTTGTTTACAGTTCCCATTGCCCGAAACGTCTTCCCTCCTCCTCTTTACCAGTTGAATACTTCCCTTTCCTTTAAAGGAAGGCTAGCCCCAAAGCCCATCTGCTCCAACATGCCTTCCCTGCTCACTTGTGCTAGTAGGGACTTTTCACCTTTCAAATATCATATGCACAGTGTTTGCAACTTTCTTAGATACATGCAATGTAAGACTTGGACAAGTCAGTCTCTTCGTAAAATTAGGGGTTGGCTAGTTGACCTTTCAAGTTCCTTTCAGCTTTAGATATAAGAACTTATGATGCTATTATTCTGTGTGTTACTTTATGGTGATGTTTTATTCTCCTCCTAGGGAGGGGCAGCTCAGTGTAGTGGATAGAGAGCCAGCCTTAGATCCAGGAAAACTTTGGTTCAAGTACTGCTCCCCAGCTATGTGATCTTAGGCACATCATCTAACCTCTCAGTGCTCTAGTTGACTTTCTAAGATTGTAAGTTACAGAGAATGTGCCAACCTGAATCAGTAGAAGGAGTTTATTAACCTGGTAGCTCCTTTTACCAATTAAATGACTTTTATTACTTTGCCCTAACTTTAGCCCCCATTAGACTGTCAGTTCCTTGAGGACAGGAGATATTTCTTATTTAAACTGGTATATTGGAAAGAATATGACTTGCACTTAGTCAAGATTGAGATTCAAATCATGTCTCCCAATATTCACTAGCTGTGTGCCCATGAGTATCCAACATTGCTGAGTCTCAATTTCCTTGTCTGTTAAATGGGGATAATCATAACTATAACAGTTCCAGAATTGAGGTGAAGGTCTAACATGTTAATGTATAGAAATCTTAAAGCATTCTACAGAGTGTTCCAAAAAGTCTTAGTGCAGTTTGAAGCTTTAAAATGTTATGTTCCAAGAGACAAGGTCCGTGATGTGGATTTTCATTTGTATTCTGTTTTTCTGTCAAAGACAAGCTTAGTGCAGTTTAGAGCTTAGAATCTCACTACAAAAAAACCAAACCAAAACAAAACAAAAAGAGCTATGTTACAACTGTTGGGGCACCCTGTATAAAAATGTGCTGTTATTGTCCTCTCCTCCATTGCCTCACACGGTGCTGTGTACACAGTACTTATCAACAATTGTTGAATTGAAGAACCCACCTCCGAGTGCTGCACCTGCTTATCATGTGATGTATTTTATAATCACAGCATAGACCATTAGAGCTCAGAGCAACCTTAGAGATTATCTGAACATCTGCTTTATACTAGATGTCCCCATAAGTGTTTAATCTATTAAGCTTAACTGCATTAAGACTTTGGGGGATCTCTTGTATTATAAAGGAGGTAATTAAAGAGAGGTTTAGTGATTGCCCAAGATCATGCAGGTAGTACATAATAGGATTGGGACTTAAATCTAGATCATCTAACCCCAAACCTTTCCACCAAACTAGGAAAGCCCTATATAAATGTTGTCATCATTGTCTTCGTTGTTGTCATCATTGTCATTGTTGTCATCATTGTCATCATCATCATCATTCTATCCCAAAGCTTCTTTCTGGGCAGATGAGTCACATCTAAGCATGTCTGTCTCAGTACCCTCCTGAACAGAGTCAGGACTTCCCTTGGAATCTCCTTCCTGTTAGTCAAATTTGCTTAGTTGGTTATTTAAGGGTTACACTGAATTCACTCCTGCAATTTTCAGATGTACTTCAGATACTCATAGGTGGGGAGGTGGCTTAAAAAGCCGGGTGAGCTCTGGCCGTGCATGCTGGGCATGGTAAATTCACTATTTAATATATATATATTTTTAAAGTCTCTTAGCAATCAGGCTGGGAGCTTTCTCTCTAATAGAAAAGCAGAATACAAATGAATATCTGCATCACAGAACTAGTCTCCTGGAACATAACATTTGAGTGTGGGAGTATTTTGTGAAAGGGAATTTGTCACGGAATCCACTGTGCTCAGCTGCTCTCCTTTCAGATAGGAGCCCTGGAATATGTAGGATGGAGGGGAAAAATAATTGAGAAAAATAATGGGTTTTGAAGACAGAGCCATGAAATGCTGGTTTTCTAGAAAGCTTAATATCCTGGGCTATATTCTAATTAAATATTCCAAGTGTCTCATAGATAACTGAATGGAATACAACATTGGAAAAACTCCAAACAGGGGTCTACCAACAAAGGGCAAACAACTTAGCATTGAAATATTTTTAATAATCTATCTTGGTTCACCATCTATCTGTCCTTCAGATAACCCTAAGGGTCAATTCTGGGCATTTCCAGAGCCTAACCCTAGCAGTAAGAACACCGTACCTGGAGTCAGAGGATTTGGATTTGAATTGTGACTTTGCCACTTAGTACCCCTTCTAAACTAGCTCTAATGTGTGCAGGAATAGGCTGAGCTAAAAGGGCAAGTCAGGAAATTCAATTCAATTTACTGAAAACATTTATTCAGTGAACGCTGTGGAGAGAATGGCAGAGACACAAAATTTAGATAAAATATGATTTCATATTTGATTTGATTTCATGGGGTTTATTAGTACGTGGATATGACACTGGTTGTGTAACCTTGGGCAAATCATTTAACCTCTTTGGGCCTCAGTTTCCTTACCTGTAAAATTAGGAGATTGCACTAGATGACTTCTGATGTTTCTTCCAGTTCTAAGTTTGTGATCCTTCCTCATCTCAATCACTTCCTTAGGGCTTGAACATTACTTGACTAGCTGAGTGAAGGGATGGAAAGGGCAAGGAGAGACAGTAGGACTGTGACAGAAAGACCAACATACAGTGATGAAAGGCAAATAGCCCACATGCAGATAAAAGAAATAACACAAAGAGATTGAAGAGGATCATAGGGTCATACATTTAGAACAGGAAGAGACCTTGGAATCTCCAACCTCTCTCATTTGGAAAACAAGGCACAAAATGACTTGCCTGAGGTGACACAGGTAACAAGTCTCAGAGCCTAAATTTGAAGCTATCCTCTCTGACTCTATACCTACTTACATGGAGGAATCCTTTTTTTTAGTCTACAGTCCTTCTCTTCATAGTTATTTATGAGGCAATGACATATGCCAGTCATCTTGTGTGTGTCAAAAATTGTTATACTTCAAAGCTGTTTTTTTTCCCACTAATGATTACTTGTGATCTCTTAATTGCCAAATCCAGTGGCCCTTTCTCTACCCTCATTCTCCTTGACCTCTCTGCAGACTTTGATACTGTTGAGCACTCTCTTCTCCTTGATACTCTCTTCTGTCTGTTTTTTTTTTTAAGAACATCATTCTCCTTTGGGTTCTTGTTCCACTTATCAGAGCACTTCTGGGTCTCCTTTGCAGGATCTTACTCCAGATCACTGTCCAACCATAGGTGTCCCTCAGGGTTCTGTCTGGGTCCCCTTCGTTTCTTCCTCAATACAACATTACTTGGTGATCTCATCAGCCTCCATGTTGATGATTCTCAAATCTACCTATCCTGCCCCCAGTTCTCTGCTGACTTGTAATCTTGCTTCTCCAACAGCCTTTCAGACATCTCAAACTGGGTATGCAGTAGCTATCTTAAACTCAACATTTCTAAAACTAAACTCATTATCTTTCCCTCAAACACCATCCTCCCAGCCTTTCAAACTCACAAGTCATCTTGTACTCCTCACTGTCTCTTACCCACCCCATCCCTGCCATATCCAAGCTGTTGCCAAGTCCTGTTGATTTCAACTTTGCAACATCTCTCAAATATGCTCCACTTCTCTCCTCTGACACTGCCACCACTCTGGTGCAGGTCCTCATCATCTCATGCTGAGACTATTGCTGGTGTGTCTGCCTGTTTCAAGTTTTTCCCCATTCCAATCTATCTTCCATTCAGCCATGAAAGTGGTTTTCCTAAAGGACAGGTCAGACAATTTCACCCTTCTACTCAATAAACTCCAGTGGCTCCCCATGGCCTCCAGGATCAAATTAAAAATCCTTGGGCAACCAAAAACCTCCATATCCCAGCCTCCTCCTACCTTCCAATCTTCTTACACCTTATTCCCTGATATGACCTCTTTAATCTAGAGACATTGGCCTCCTGGCTGTTTCACAAATAAGATACCATCTCTTGTCTTTGGGCATTTTCTCTGGCTGTCCCCAGTGTCTGAAATGCCCTTCTTCCTTTACTCTGCCTACTGACAGCCCTGGTTTTCTTTAAGTACCATTTGAAATCCCAGGTTTTGCTGGAAGCCTTCCCCTACCCTTCTTAATTCTAATACCTTCCTTTTTTCCTATTTATTCTATATATGGCTTGCTTTTTATATATTTGTTTGTATGTTGTCTCTCCCATTAGATTGTAAGCTCCTGAGGGCAGGGACTGTCTTTTGCTTCTTTTTATATCCCCAGCACTTAGCACAGTGACTGGTGTAGAGTAGTTGTTTAATGAACATTTAATTAATGATTGATTTGTATAGCATTATTATTTATGTATAAATTAGTTTCTTGGCTCTGCTCGTATCATCCTTCATCATTTTAAAATCTGTTCATTTTTATGATATTGATGTTATAACCTAAGTCATTCTTATGGTCCTGCTCACTTCACTTTGCATCAGTTCATACAGGTCTTTCCATTTCTCTTTGAAATCATCTATTTCTTCACGTCTTATAGCACAATAATATTCTGTTACATTAATATACTACAATTTGCTCAGCCATTCTCCAATTGATGGACATCCCCTTAGTTTCCATTTTTTTTTTGCCACTACAAAAAGAATGACCATCCATGATCCCAGAGGACTGATGATAAAGCATGCTATCCAGTTCTTGACAGAAGTGATGGATTCAGAGTGCAGAATGAGACATAGAGCTTTTTGAGCACAGCTAATGAGGGAATTTGTTTTGCTTGACTATGTATATTTCTTACAAGGAATTTGTTTTTCTTTTTCTAATGGAGTGAGGCCAAGAGGGAAAGAAAAGAGATTTATGTTAATTTAAAAAATTTAATTTAAAAAGTGAAAAAAATTATTCTTCAATACAAAGGGTTATCTTTGATCCATCCTTCTCCCTATCCTTTCATATTTAACCAGTTACCAGGTTCTGTTGATTTAATTTCTGCAATGTTCAGTATGTATACCCTCCTCCTTGTACTTATTACCAATATCCTCATTACCACTTACTTTTCTTTTTTTAAAAAATAATTTAATTTCTTATAATCTTAATTATAGAATAGAATACAAATATAAACATATACAAATTATAAAAAGTTAATCTTAATTTCTTTTTATACTGACTAAAATTTCCACCTATATCCCTCTCTCCTCCTAGAGAGCCATCTTTTTGCACATAGCTTTTTTTTAAAAGAAAAAGAGGAAGAGAAAAAAATCAACAAAACTGATCAAAGAAAGAAAATTCTGACATTATATGCAATGTTCAGTACACATGGACCTCCCAGTTTTGCAAAAGAATGAGGGGAAATATCTGTTCTTATGTCTTCTTTGAGATCAAGCTTCTTCTTTGTAATTCCTTCCTGGAACTATACTCAGAGGACCTGAGTTCAAATCCTGCCTCAAATATTTACTGCGTGATGCTGGGCAAGTCACTTAACTGCTATCTGCCTTAGTTTCCTTACAAGATTATTATGAGGATAAAATGATATTGTATTTTTAAAGTGCTTTCCAAACCTTAAAGCTTTATATAAATGCTAGCTATTATTCAGAGCTATTATTAGTTTTACAACATTAATTTTTGATTATTTTGTTTTTGTTATTCCCATTTACATTGCAGTAGTCATGATGCATATTGTTTTCTTGACTCTGCTTACTTCAGTTTACATGAATTCATGTTAGTCTTTCCACATTTCTCTGTATTCATCATATTTATCATTTCTTGTAGCATAGCCATATGCTGACAGAGACATAAAGAAAGAGGAAGGAGTGAAAGAATGAGAGGGAGAGAGAGAGAGAGAGAGAGAGAGAGACAGAAAGAGAGAGAGAGAGAGAGAGAGAGAGAGAGAGGAGACAGCACACAAAATATGTACAAATTAGTCATTGTAGAGCAATCTGAAAAGGGTAACAGATTGAACAATTGGGCTGACAGGTTATGAGGAGAGGGAGGATCAGGGAAGAGTTCATGGAACAGTTTTTCTTAGCCTTAGGTTTGAAGAAAAGCTTAGTTTTCAAGAAAAAAAGCATTCTGAGGGGCAGAGATGAGGAGGAAGTGAATTATGGGGAGAAGATTTGTACTAATTCATGGAAAAATGAGATGGAAATTGGGGTATAATTAGTAAGCCAGGCTGGAGTACCTGGAGAGGAGTATTGTGAAATAAGACTGGAAAAGTAGGTTGGTTGGAGATAACCTTGTTGTTGTTGAAGGCCTAAAATGCCAGACTAAGTAGGATGCATTTTATTCTAGAGGCAATAGGGAGTCACCAAAGGCTGCAGGGAGTTGACAGACCAGTGCAAACAGAAAGATGACTTTGGCAGGTGTATGAAGGACAGAGTGGATAAAGTGAGAGAATGAAAGGAAAGATACTAATTTAAGGAGAGGTTATTATAATTCAGGACAGAGGTGACAAGTGTGTGAAACAGGGAGGTGGCCATATAGAGAAAATATTTGATTGGATAGTTGTTATGGATGTAGAATCAACAGTGTCTAAATCAGCTCTTGCAAGAGCTGATTGTTAAATTTTCATGAGAGCAAGAACACTTGGAAATTAGCAAATGATACACATCAGGGCTTGCTTGATTCTTTTGTTGATTGTCTCGATTTAAGACCAAGATTGAGAAAATATTTACAATGCAGATTAAACTTTAAAGGTGTCTTTGGAGAGTTAAAGATTTACCAGCACATCCCTAATAAGAGTCAATGGAATGGATAAGTGAAGGGTGGGGGTTGAGAGAGAAGGAAGAGTTAAGGATGGCTTTGAGAGTGTGATCCTGGTTAACTGGGAGGATCGTGTGGTGCCCTTAACAGAAATGAGGCAATTTGGATGAGGGACATGGATGCAAAGATGAAAAATATCTGATAGTCTTTTCCCTCAAGAAGCTTCTAGCTTGTCAGGACCTGCCAGATCTTATGTCAAATACAAACCAATAAAAACTGAAGGTTAAGTCAAGACGGAGTTCGTGAAGGCTTTCATGTACTTATGATGAATTACTTTGTATTCTACATATTTAGATTTGTGCCATATTCCTATGTTGTTGTTTTTGTCTTTGTTGTTTAGTTGAGTCTGACTCTTCATGACCCCACTTGGAGCTTTCTTGGCAAAGATACGGAATGGTTTGCCATTTCCTTCTCTAGCTCATTTTACAGATGAGGAAACGGAGGCAAACAGGATGAAGTGACTTGCCCAGAGTCATACAGCTAGTGAGTGGCTGAGGGCAGATTTGAATTCAGGAAGATAAGTTTTCCTGACTACAGGCCTTGCACTCTATCCACTGCCCCATCCAACTGCCCTAAAGCAAACCTAGAAGCCTGTATAAATGGTAGTTCATTTTTATTATTCCTATTGTTGAAGCTAGGTGACAGTAAATAGAGAACCAGGTCTGGAGTCAGGAAGACTTCATTCAAACCAGGCTTCCTACACTTAGTAGCTGTATGATCCTTGGTTTTCTCATCTATAAAATATCTGGGCAGAATTATAGCACCAATCTGCCAGGGTTGCCATGAGGATCAAATTAGATAATAATTGTAAAGCAGTTAGCATGGTGCCTGGCAACATAGTAGGCACTGTATGAATGTTAACTATTATGCTACCACCCCCTTCTGGCAGTGTGAATCTTTTGCAGGAAAGTACTAGAAGGGAAAATTTAACCCTCAAAGTGCTTAAAAGGAAAGAGGCAGATTACATTAAACTCCACAGGAAAGCCCCTTTCTTACTTTATAATCCCAGTTTATACACAGCTCTCAGAGAGCCACAGCGTTTTGACAGGGCTATTGTTTTGCTGGGCCCTAGAGCGATCCGGTCTAATCATTCCAGCTCTGCACCCTGAGCTAGTTATTAACACATCTTAAAGTGGCATTACTTCAACACATAAAAGGCAACTTCCTGTACTCACCCCAGAGGGTGATTTAGGCAAATACAATGGGCAGCTTTTCTTTCAAGAGTGGGGCACCCAGGATCCCAAGACCCAGATGCATTTATTAGCTAGGAATATGCTGGGAAAGAGCTCTATGGATTATTATAGTCAGGGAGGCACAATAATACAAGTACAGAAAGAGTTGAAAGAGTATTGATCCAGGATTTAGAAGTTGTTGTACAGTCATGTCTGACTCTTTGTGACCCCATTTGGGGTTTTCTTGACACAGATTCTGGAGTGGTTTGCCATTTCCTTCTCCAACCCATTTTACAGATGAGGAAACTGAGGCAAACAAGGTTAAGTGACTTGCCTAGGGTCTCACAACTAGTAAGTGTCTGAGGCCAGATTTGAACTCAGGAAAGTGAATCTTCCTAATTCCAGGCCTGGCACTCTATCCACTGTGCCACCTAGCTACCCCAGGAGTCAGAAGACCAGTCAAATACCTCCTGTGATGTTTATGATAACCTGCCTGGGCCTCAGCTTCATTTTCATTAAAAAGAGGGGTTGAACTAGATAGTTTCATCTACCTCCCAGCTCTTTATCTCAGAACCCTACAGTGGATATGAGGGAGTCCCAAAGGGTGCTGAGCAAACAAGTTTTCATCCTTGACTGTTGACAATGGAGGATGAATTTTGGTTATTTTGTGGGGAGGTCACAGGATTTAGGGCTGGAAAAGATCACAGATATCATCTAGACCAATCATCTCTTTTTACATATGAAGAAACTGATTATAAATGATTTTACCCCAAATCATAAAGCCAGTGAGATTTGAACCCTCAACCCCTTTCCATTTTGCCTTGTTGTTTATGGGTGCCCATAGGGAGCATTACCCTACTCTCAAACCTTAGGGTGGTGGGACTTTGGCTGAGGATACGTGACTTAGATAATGAGGGAAATGGTTATTTCTCTCTTGTATTAATAACTAATAATTGAATCAGGCCCAAAGTTTTATTCCTTTTTTACTTCCTTATCCAGAATTCAACCAGTGTGGGAAATCTTTCAAAGATTTACCCAGGCTAAGATCTAATCAAAGACAGTAAAAGAAGTTCTAAGTTTGTGGATTCCTGCTCATTCCATTTACTCAGACAGGTCTGGGAAAATGTGGATTCTCCTTTTTGTCAGACAGGTGATATGGAAATTGATAAGTCTCTGTGACCAAGACTTGGATGATCCAAGCCATGTACCTCAAGACACTCATTGTAATATAGCCCACCTCTCATTGTAATATTCATCCTGTCATTAATTGTTAACCAATCAGAGTTGATTGCCATCCTCAGGAACACCCATTCTTTCAAGGGCGTATAAACTGTGAGCCAACTGCCATGAGGGATCTTTGGCTTTCAAAAGTGCCACTGTCCTCTTTTATTAATGACATTCTAGTCTTATTAACAAAATGCTTATATTAATATATATATATTAACAAAAAACTGTATTTCTTGGACTTTTAAAATGTCACAGTAACTTAGTTTAAGGGATATCAGTGGAGAGCAATTTAGTCTGGCCCAATGCTAAATTGTCCATTGGCTCCAGCACTCCTGGGTTTTCTACAGTCACAGCCAATCATCTGCATGGGTGTGCCATCCTTATGCCATACAGATATGTTAATTACAATGCTCACCTATATAATTTTAAGATTTACACAAGTTTTCCCCAATGACAACTCTGTAAGATAGGTAGAGAATGCAAGTATTATCCCCATTTTACAGATAAGGAAATTGAGGCTTAGAGAGATTAACCACGGCCACTTAGCCAACAAGAGCTAGGATATGAACCTCAATTACAAATCCAGCACTTTTCCCACTCTACTAGGTTGCCTTTCAAACAAAAGATCTAGCTATAGACATGCATAATATGGATGAGCGTGCTCATATTTTTATGAGTAATAGCAATACATCTTTGGCTCGTACTTCTCCATCTTTTATGATTCTCCATTATATGTGACAAACACTTTTTTTTTTGCTATAATACTCACTTGATTCATTAAGTTACTATTTGCTGAAATATTGGGATTTCCAGGACATCCTAATGGCTCATGGGGACTATCGGGAACATATTTGAAATTGGACTCTCCTAAATATACAATTGCCATAAGTATACCTGGCAATATACTTAGGTTTGATTTTGGTTTCAGCCAGGCTGTGTAGTTGAGGAAGATTTAAATTGATTTGGGAGAGGCAACATGGTACAGTAGGGAGAGTACTAGATTTGGGGTCAGAGGACCTGGGTTCAAATTCTTCCTCTACTACTAATTACTTAGGTGATATCTCTCTGGGTCTCAGTTTCCTCATCTGTAAAATTGAGGGGGTTGGATTAGATAGCCTGTAAGGTCCCTTCTAGAACTAAATCTATGACTTTCTGATTCTAAGGAAAAAGTAGGAGTTTGTAGATCATCAATAGGTGAGCATCAAAGGGAGAAGCTAATAATGATTTGGCAAACAGTGAAATTTTTGTTGCAATATTATTTGTAAATTTATGGGAGACACCATCATTGTGAAATCGTGAAATCTGCAATAGCTAGAATGTCTCTAACTATAAAAACATTTTACATAGGGTGTCTTATTTGAGCCTAATAACAACTTCCTGACTTAGGTAGGGCAACTACGATGATTTGTACTCATTTCCCAAAGGGTGACATTGAGAACCAATAAATTTCAATGTCTGATTTACCCCAAGCCCTTCAGCTTGTTATGAGACAGCAGAGCACAGGGGGAAGAATACTGGCTTTGGAGTCAGAAGACCTAGATTCACATTTCATCTCTGATTCTTATTACCTGCATGACTTTGGAAAAGTCACTTAATCTCTCTGAACCTCAGTTTCTTCATCTGTAAAGTATGGGGTGTCAAGCTAGATGGCCTCGGAAGTCTCTTGCAGCTTTATATCCATGATGCTAGCAAACAGCAAAGCGCTCTTTCCATTACACTGCCCATGCCCATACTTATTCCCAATGAGTACCATAATCCCACTGTAGTGCCCCTTTACACGCTACTTTCCTAATCTGTAAAATGGGAACAATAACTTGCAGAATGAGTATTTAGGATTTCAGTCCCAGGAAGTATGGAGGACATGGAAAACTTTTCCAGTGAGATGCATAAAGTGAACCATGTTTGTCTTTCTGCCAAAGCCAAATAACTGATATTTATGTTTACAGTAAACGCTGTTCTCCCTCTAAGAAGAAAAGGTGAAAGCAGAGAATGCACTTCCACTTTCCAGGTTATAAAGGAGAATGAAGTATTTCTTTTAAAATGGAGGAAGTACTTGAAATGGGAAGACCAAAGAAAAAAGCATATGAGAAAGCATAAGGGCATCCTGTTCAAGTCAGGAAGTTGGTTGGGGAAAGAATATGACATGAAAGAGAAAGTGAACAAGAGGGACCCTTGAAAGGTTGGACTTAAGTAAGAGATGGGAAGGTCTTCATGAAGAGGAAGGAGCCAGATACTCTCAAAAACAAGTTGCTGTTTATCTTCTAATGAATGATGAGGTGGATTAATGGGTGCTACCAGGTGACAAAGCACACAAGAAGGGTCAGAGGAAGAAGAGAAAATAAGTATTGGCTGTTAATTTCCTTCTGAAGAGTACTGAGCATACTAGCTATGTGACCTTGGGCAAGTCATTTAACCCCACTTAGCCCTCAAACAAACAAACAAACAAACAAACAAACAAACAAACAAACAAACAGAAAGGGGAAGCTAGATAGCAAAGTGGATAAAGCACCAGCCCTGGGAGTCAGGAGGATTTGAGTTCAAATCTGACCTCAGACACTTACTAAATGTGTGATCCTGGGTGAGTCACTTAACCTTGATTAAAAAAAAACTAAAGAGTACTGAGGTAGTGATCTGTTGACCTGATAACAAGAACAGAGAACCCTGCTCTCTTACCATGGCTGGTGTTTAGGATGTGATAGAGAATCTTCCTAGATTTGTCAAAGTAGATGACCATTATTCCTTCTGATGATGTCCCGAGGAACAAATGACATTTTTAGAAGAAATCAAGGAATTGTCGCTAAAGATTATGAAGTCTCGGATAAGAAACTGAAATCACTTAGGATAGTGATTTTCATCATTAATATTGATTGAAGGCAAGGGCTTTAGAAAGGAAGTGATCAGCTGATTAAGAAGATAGTATTTGAACTCTGATCAATGCAGTGACTAACCATGAGTCCAGAGGACCAGTGATGAAACTTTCTGTCCACTTCTTCATTGTGGGTGATGAACTCACGGTGTCCCAGGTGAGTTATACTTTTTGGACATGAACAGTTCAGGAATTTGTTATACTATGTTCTGCATATTTATTAACAAGGGTTTTGTTTTTATTTTTTCTTTTGAACTGGGGAATAAATTTGTTAATTAAAAAATTAATTTAATTTTTAAAAAAAGATAATATCTGAGAATGGGATTTAGATTTCTAGACTGTGGCTTAAATTCAACCAATACAAGGTGTTCCAAAAGTTTTAGTGCACTTTTAAGCGTTAATAACTTCAGAAGTATGAATGCTGCAAATTCGTGGAAAACATGATTTGAGAGTTTAATTATTTTGATTTCTCATACTTACTTAGAGGCAGCTAGGTGGCACAGTGGATAGAGTGCTAGGCCTAAAGTGAGAAAGACCAGAGTTCAAATCTGACACCAGACCCTTAATAGCTGTGTGACCGTGGGCAAGTCACTTAACTCTTTTTGCCTCAGTCGGATAAGGAGATGACAAACCACTCTGGCATCTTTGCCGAGAAAACCTCACGGATGGTGGGTCCATGGGGTTATGAAGAGTCAGACATGACTGAATGGGTGAACAAAGCTTGTTTAGTTTTGTGAATTTTGCATATAAATTAAAATTTTAATTTTAACAACATGAGGAAACCTGCATTATGCATTAATGTACCAGTTATTGGATGATACTCTCTCCGATTGGTGGATCGGTAGAGGAGAGCCTCTTGCTGGATTGCCTTGGTCATCTGACATAATTCCATCGCATTTTTTCTTGTGGTATCCTGCCAAAACTATTATGTGTACGTCAACATCTCACCTTTTGGATGATCTTACGGCTAGGGATCATGATGCAGTACTTCAATGAACAGCAGCTGATGAAAGTCTATAAAATTTAAAAATTGACTGGAGTGATGTATAGCACAAGATGTCTTGTGGAATTTTCATATGAAACATAGTATTTTAAAATTTAAATAATTAACCTTTCAATTTTTTTGTACATTGGAGCATTCATCAAAGCTTAATACTTTTAAGTTTGTTAAAGCTTCAAACTCCACAAAGACTTTTGGGACACCTCAAATATATCAAGCACCTACTGTGTCTAAGGTGCTGTCTTAGGTGCTAGGGATTCAAAAGCAAAACAACATAGTTCCCGCCCTCAGGAATCTTATATCTTATTGGCTTTCTGTTTTTAAAGGTTTGAAGGAAGAAAGCAAAACATTGAAAGTTACAGAAAATAAGCAATCGGAGAGGAAAGAAAATGATTGCAATTCAGAGTTAATGCAATCTTAAGGAGGAAAGAATATCAAGAAGCAGGGAGTAATCGATAGTGTCAAATGCTGTGGAGCTGGGAAGGACAACAAGATAAAAACCACTGGATTTGACAATAACAGTATTAGTGACTTGAAAGAGTAGTTTCATGAATGTTCCCTTCTGGTCAGCGGAATGGACTTCTGGGCTTTCTATCAACTTCCACTCTTGGGTCTGTATTTTTAAAATTAAATTGCCTTTGGCCAGAGATAGAGTACATCTAACAAGAGTTAGAAGGAATGTATTTCTTTGGAGTCATGCAAATTTAATCAAAAGGGCTTCAGACTGAAAAGGAACAGGGAGAGAGAGAGAATGCTTCACACATACATATATATGTACATGTTTGGCTATAGCAATATGACATATATGCATAAAGCATTTTCTTACTTCCTCTGATCCTTTCAGTTTAAAACCTTTTTGACATAGTTACACCTATAAAATATGCATATATACACATATATTAGATGTATACACAATACAATATAATATACATATAATATAGATTATACACATATGTTTAATATTGCATATAATATTTTGTTGTTGTTATTGAGTCATTTTTCAGTTGTATCCAACTCTTCATGATCCCATCTAGGGTTTTGGCAAAGATACCGGAATGGTTTGCTATTTCCTTCTCCAATTCATTTTACAGATGAGGAAACTGAGGCAAACAGGGTTAAGTGACTTGCCCAGGGTCATACAGCTAGTAAGTGACTGAGACCAGATTTAAATTCGAGAAGATGAGTCTTCCTGACTTCAGGCCCAGCACTCTATCCACTGTGCCACCTAGCTGCATAATATATGATATGATATAATATAGCATAATATAATATAACATAAGGCAGCTAGGTAGTGCAGTGGTTAGAGTGCTGGGCATGGAGTTAGGAAGAACTGAATTGAGATTTGATCTCAGACATTTACTAGCTGTGTGACCCTAGCCAAGACACTTAATCTCTGTTTGCCTCATTTTCCTCAATGATAAAATGGGGATGATAGCAGTATCTCCCTCCCAGGGTTGTTGTGAGGATCAAATGAAATAGTATTTGTAAAGCACTTAGTATGGTGCCTGGTACATAGTAGGTACTACATAAATGTTTATTCTCTTCCCTTCCCCTTATCTCTACCTCTTGGAATCCCTTCAAATACAGTTATAGTTGTAGAGAAGGCACTTCTATTCCCTCACTGAAGAGCTAGGATCTCCAGACTTTTTGAAAACTCAAGGCTTCCTCCAAGCCTAGACATGTCCATCTCAGGATTGATGTTCAGTCACCTATGCTCAGAGAAGGAACACAAAACAGAAGAGGCAGCCAGGGCTCTGAAATCCAGGCTCAGGCTTGCCTGGGCAGGACATGCACTTCAGCTGCTGTGTGTTAAGAGCCACCAGGATTGGGGAAGAGCACCAATCCTTTGGGGAAAGTCTCAAATAGTCTTGCTATGCCTGAGATACAGGGATAGAAGAGAGAGATTGGAGATGGTCATTTCTTTTTAAAGGATCCACCGAGTCAACAGCTTTTCCTCCTCAGTGGCCAATAATCACCATCTCGAAATACCCCAGTCCTTGAGTGTTGAGCCAGCACATGTATTCATCTGGGAATAGGGAGGGCAGCTTTGTGCACGCTCCATGAGATGGTCTTGTTACATGTATATATTTTGTACTTACTTCTATCTCCATGACATCTTCCCAGTACAGTACAAGGATGTGTCATGGACCCTTACGGCAGACTGATGGAACCTATGGACCTCTTCTCAGAATAATGCTTTTGAATACATAAAATAAAAATTCATAGGATCATAAAGGAAACCAAGTGTATTGAAATGCAGTTACATAGTTTATATTGAAATACGTCAAAATCTTTTTGAAAAAACAAGCTCTCTGACCCCAGGTAAAGAATTTCTACCCTAGTGAAGTGGAAGCTCCTTGAGGGCCAGCTGTTTGTTTTCATTTGGCATCTCCAGCATTTAGTGCCTTCCTTTCACCTAGTAGCCACTTCATAAACTCTTGACTAATTGAATTGAATTTGCCCTGCTTGTAAGAGTCAAGACTCAAACCCCCATCTTCTTACTGCTAGACCAACATTTCCTCCCCTGTACTCCATTTCCCAACAGGACTAAGCAGCTCAGACTCTTTCCTATGACCATTAGAAAGTTTCTTCCCTTCTTTCTGTCTCATTTGGCTCATCTGTGAGACAGGGTTGGTAGATTTGGCTCTCAGTGAGTATTAGACAGCACATCCTACCTGTGTGTGATTCCACAGGAGATGTACAGAGTGAAGGCTAACTGGAAGAACCAGTGAATGAGCTCTTTGACCTCTTTGGGACCCTCTGAATTCCAGTGACCCCACAGTGTGAGCTGAAAGAGTCCTGTTGGTGTCTGTAATTGGGCGGCTCTGTATTAGACACAGAGACTGCTGGGAATAACAACCGTGGAGGGGAACTGTTTGAGTTAATTGCTCTGCTGCTGAGATTGTGTCGTCTGGATTCTTGGAAATAAAAGGTTGGTTTATTTTAATTATCAGGCCTATGGGCTGGAGACAACACTTCTTCAGGAAAAATCAGCCAGAACTAATCTGGAAGAGATAAAGTATCCTCCTGGCTGCGTGGGTTCATTGGTCCTTTATTTGATTTTCTGAAGACTCTGGCCTTTCCTTGGAAGTGGCCCAGGCTGGAGGCTTCCCTGGGGTCTGATGCCCTGTCATACCGACTTGCTTTTAATTGGGCTCACCTGTAAGCTTAGCCCCACCTTAGCTCCTGGGGCCAAAGTCTGAGCTAGGGGAGATAGGCACTAGATCCTTAAGATTGTGAGCTCTGTGAGGTTAGAGATGGTCTTTAATCTTTCCTTGTATCCTCCATGCTTAGCACATAGTAGGCACTTAATAAATGTTTATTGACTGAACTGAATCCATAAACCAGGCAGCTCAGAGTCAAGTCAGTTTTGTTTCTTGTCTGGTTCTGATTTTGCCCCTAGTTCTAGTAATTGGGCTCTCACTTTGTATCCCAGAACCAGTAACTGTTTCCTGCTAGATGTCTGAATCCTTAAATTGGCATCTGCTCCATACCATGGTTGGTCCAGATGGTGGGCAGGGTTGTGCTCTTCAATCTTATCAAGGATTGGAATTTTGTCCCTGAGCCCTAGCCCTCGTGGTAGGCTGCTCCCTATTGCTGCCAACATTTCCTAGTGCCCACAGCCTGCTTGCTGGGGGTTTTCATCTAATGTCTGCCACCGGGTCTACTTGGTATTATAACCTACCCTACTGGCCAGAACCTCTAATCAGACCACTCTGACCTTCCTAGATGCCACCTTGAATATGTGTCTGCCCTTAGACTCCCCTCAAAGCCAGATTTCCATCCATTTGCCATAATACTACCTAGCTTTCTGCTCTCAGAACTCCCAGATGCCAGGCACTCTCTGTACCCTTCCACCTGTTATTAGCACCAGCTTCCTTGACACTCCACTCATCTGCCCAGATTTCACCTAAGGGGCTTGAGTTTCCTCATCTGTAAAATGAGGAGGTTGGAATAGATGATCTAAAACCTTTCAGCATCAGCATTCTGTGAGTTTGTGCTTTATTTGAAATACTTATCATTTATGGATAAATAACTAGCTTGCATATCATTAGCATGTGTCAGATTAATCTTTTTTGAGTTTTATTTGACTGCATCATTGAATTCTGTCCATACATAGCACTATTATCTGTTCAGAGCTTAAAAATATTAGGGGGAATATTGGTTGTTACTGTCAACATTCAAATTGGAGAAGCAAAATCCTAGTTAGTGCATTCATTTCCTTCAATTTGCACTTTCTTGCTATTTACACTGACTCTCATCCAGTCCCTGAAGAGTATGAAAAATAGGACTGGACCACACTCATCTCTATATAAACTAACTCTTCCCATCCTGTTACATCCCAAAGCTTGATATATCATGTTCAAGATGTCTCTTGCTCATCAGTCACTGAATTAGCTCTTCAGAGACCAGGTCTTTCCAACTCTAAGCCCATTTATTACCACCCCTCTCCCAGTGTTTGAAATTATTCCATTCTCTGCATTTTAAGAAATATCATGTCTGTGTGAGAGTCTATGATCCCTGAGTTATACTATAAATTAATGACATGCTAATAAGACAGTAATGAACCAGGCTTGGGGCACTTCTTACAGATTAATGAGTGGCTTGGAGAGTTGATGGCCTGAAGCAAATTCAGGGGTCATTAACCCCAGTGAGTTAATTCCCCAAGAAATGCCCCAGTGCCAAGGTTGTTGATAATGTCTCAAAGCCCTCTGGTGCTTCTGGAGGTCTTGGAATTAAACCTTCTATTGTCTTCCTGCTACCGATTTTTCAACCTGCATCCTACAGGGAGCAGCAAGCCAATGTCATTTCCTGGGGTTAATTCTTTGCTCTGTAGTTGACTGTAGACCCCCTCCCCAGTTCATTAGTAACTCTTCATTAAGGGACTCCACATGCTTTATGAGGTAGACCACTAGCATAATACTGATTATTGATGTGGTGATCAATAACCTTGTAATGGGGAATTCATATCAGTCCACTTGAGAACAGCTACATCCACAAATCCCCTGCCACTTGGCCTTGGGGTCGCTGAGTCTTCAGGACCTGCTGCAGCATTCCCCCTCCCCCTCAAGTATTGCTCTAAACCAATTTCATATATTGTCACCATTTCCTCCTTGGTCAGACCACATCGGGAGCATTGTGTTCCCTTCTGGGAGCCACATTTTAAGAGATTCCTTGACAAATTGAAGCACTTTCAGAGAAGGTAACCAATATTGGGAGAGATCTAGAAACCATGAGAAGCTATGGAAGGAGCTGGGGATGTTCACTTTAGAAAATAGAAGATTTAGAGGGAGACATAAGACAGTTTCAAATAGTTGAAGGGATGACGTGGGAAGAGGAATTGAAGTTATTCTATGTGGTTCCAAAGAGCAGAACTAAGAGAAAGACTTTATTAGAATAAGTGGACTTCAACTCCAATTGCAGGTTTGTTTTAAGCTTATGTCATTAATCTATTTGCATTGCTATTATGTAAATCTTTGTTTTCTTTACAGAAACTCCTTATTAATCCATATAATCTTTCCATTCCCATCAACATCTAGCAGAATGTTTCAGAGCAGAGCTATGATTTTATCAGGTGGCTTCCTGGTGTGCCTACTCCTTCCATTAACTTGCCCTAACTCTCTTACCTAGTCAATTTATACATGGGAGTTACCAAAAGAAGGAAGGAAGGAAGGAAGACAAGGAAATAAGCATTTATTAGGCACCTACTATTTTCCAGGCATTGTGCTAAGTGCTTTATAAACATCATCTTATTTGATCCTCAAAATAGGTCTAGGAGGTAGGTGCTATTATTATCCCCATTTTGCAGTTGAGGAAACTGAGACAGACAGGTAAAGTGTTTGAGGTTAGATTTGAACTTCAGGTCTTTCTAATTCCAATATCCACGGAGCTACCTAGCCGAGGTTCTGAGAGTTTAAGTGACTAGTCCAAGGTCACTCAGCCAGATGAGATAATATGGAGCCATGAGGAGAGCAATGAGTTATGAATAAGAAATTCTGGGTTCTCACCTAACTCTTCTATTTTCTACCTGTGTGACCTTCAGCAGGTCACTTAACCATGTTGGTCTTCAGTTTTCTCATTTGTAAAATAAAAGGGTTGGATGAGAGATCCCTTCCAGATCTAAATTTGTAATCATATGATCATATTAGCTAGAGGTAGGATTTTACTCCATGTCTCCCCAACTCTCTAAATTCAACACTTTTCACTAAAGAAGACTTCTTGAAGCCTTTTTCTTAATTGGCACTTAATAAGCTCTGTCTTTTGGCAAATGTTAAAGTTCTAAGTCTTAACAATGGTACAAAGGACTCAGGTTATAAACAACCAGAAAATGGAAAACCTGGCTTTGAGATTCCTGAACTAGATGACTTCTGAATTTCCTTCTGGATCTGGACTCTGATTCTATCATGTTACCAGTGGGTAGAAGTTATAGGGAGGCAGGTCTGGGCTCAATATAAGGAAGAATTTTCTGACAGCTAGAGCTGTTTGAAGATGAAATGGGCTGCCTTGTGAAGTATGTAGTGAGCTTTCCATTTCTTGAAAATGTTGGCCTTATCTCATAGGTGTATGGAAGGAATTGTTGAATTATGTCGGAGATTGATCCAGATGATTTTTTTTGTCCTTTCTAACTCTAAGATATTGTAATTTTATAATAATCTAGCTCCAGGGAATTGTAGGTAGAATTTTGAACTCGGACCTCTCTGGGTGCCTATATTGGAGAATTGAAAACCAATTCCCCAGGGCATGCAGATTAAAGGAACAGATTTAGAAACTGCACCAAAAGGCTTACATTGTGAAAAAATAAAATAGGATATTTACCCAGAAGGATAAGATAGAGAAAAGTAAAGAAGAAATTTTCTTTCTAGGCGTGTTTGGGGATTAAGGTCAGCTTATATGAAATAAGAGTGAGCAGAACATGTAGGGAGAGGAAAGAAGGGAGTGAGGCAAGGCTCATGGTAGAGTGGAAAGGCTACTGCATTTGGAATCAGAGGAACTGGGTTTGAATTGTGGCTCTGTTGCTTATTAGCTGTATGACCTTGGACAAGTTATAGTGTTTCTTTTGACTTCAGTTTCTTCATTACTTATGAAGTCAAGGAATTTGAACTGATGAATCTTTCAGGTCCCTTCTAGTTCTAAATCCCATTATACTATGGTCCTATGGTCAAGACTTACCTCCCTTTCCTCTTTTTCCATTATTATGAATTGCTTTTCTCCTTCCCACCCAACCTCCCCAATCCCAGTCCTTCAACCCACTCAGCTGAGCTTACTTCACTGACACCTGTAGATGTCTGTTGCCCCAGATTTGAGGATCAGACTCTAAGTAGGAGGAATATAAGAAATTATCAGTCCAGAGGAGCCTGATTTCTTGCATTTCCATTGGTCCTACTCCAGCTACACACATTGGTTGTAGTTCCTAGGTTCCTAATTTGTGCTCCTGTGAATGAGTTTATGACTAGTACTTTAGTCCTGTTAATCAAGTACTCAAGAGGTTCTGAAATCTTATCAATATTGGTGTTCAGTCCAACAGTTCAGATTGTAACCCATCTCTGCACATCCAGTGTGATAAAAATCTTTGCAGATCTTTTCCCATTTTTCATCTATTTGTTGCCTTTTGACTTTAACCTTAATTGTCCTTGGGATGACTTTACTTAACAGATCTCTCATTAAGGTTTATTTAAACTGATTTTTGCCCTCATAACTTCTTCCCAGCTCCCTTTGAGATGCTCTTTCCTCCTTTTGAGCTCCAGTCTCTTCTTGATTGATTGAATCTATGCTTCATATTACTATAGTACTATGATGCCATCTCTACTTGTCTGGACTTCTGCTGATTGCCTTTCCCCAACACCTTCTTGGATATATACCATGGATCTTAGACTTGATTTGGACCTTTTATTAATGGTGTCAATTCCTACTTATTTTTCACTCCTAGAGAAGCACTTCTAGGATTATAGGAGTTACTTTCAGTCACATGTGTCTGCATCCTTGACTGTTGAATAAAATACCCCTTCACTTATTCCCACATTCAGAACTCTGGTCATGACCTGACTCTGTGAGTCTGTCTTCTTCTTTGCCCACTCAGTTGCCATTGCCCAAGGCCCAATTCTAATAGTACACTGAGCCCCTCAAATCTCTCAAGTTCTTAACAAGCACACCAGTGATCTTTACTTGGTTACTGTATTCAATTTCTGCTGTATCAGTGTGGTGTGATAGAAATATGCTGGACTCAGAGTCAGAAGATCTTGGCTTGAGTCCTGGCTCTGCCACTTGCTACCGATGTGACTAAAGACTTGGATCCCTGGTCTTCCAATTCCCTATCATTATCATATTGTTATTTAATATTCAGTTGATGATCAGCAAATGAAGCAGTTAGGTGGCACAGTAGATAGAGACCTGGGCTTGGGGTTAGGAAGAACTGAGTTAAAAATCTCACCTCTAGACATTTAATAGTTGTGTGACCCTAGGCAATTCACTTCACCTCTGTCTGCCTCAGTTTCTTCAATTGTAAAATAGCGATAATAATAGCACCTACCTCCTAGAGTTGTTTTGAAGATCAAATGAAGTAATATTTGTAAAGTGCTTAGTCAAGTTCCTGGCACTTAGTAGGTGCTATATAAATCCTTATTCCAGATGTAATCTGTCTCAGGTATCTTCACTCTCTCTCTGTCTCTCTTTCTCTCTTTCCCCAGTCTCTCTGTCTCTGACTCACTGTCTCTGTCCCTGTCTGTCTCTGTATCTCTGTCTCTGTCTCTCTCTCTATCCCTGTCTGTTTCTCTGTCTCTTGTCTTTGTCTCTATCTCTGTCTCTGACTCTCTCTGTCTCTGTCTCTATCTGTCTCTCCCTCTTGCCCAAGACTGAGAAAGGGCCTTGAGGCCCATAATGCCAGATTTATGAGCTACTTTGGCCAAATTTGTTCCTTATACATGTTCCCTGCTATCATGGTACTTTAAGTTTTTCCTTATAGACCCTGTGGGTATTTAGAGAACAAGGTGCCCCATCTTTATGGGTAGAATGTTATGTAATTATTGTTCAGCCTTTTGCCTATGTCTCTGTTGAGAGTTAATTGAGTCAGCTGACTGATTTGTCAATGGGAGGAACTAGTTGGGTTCAGGAACTTTGATGTTGGGAGTAGCCAACCACATGATTGCTTCCAAAACCTTCAGTATTGTAGCAGCCTCTTCCTTAGGAAGACTCAACCTCCTAGTATGGGTGTGAGTTGGGGGAGTGAGTTTACAGAGAGTGAGGGCACTAAATATAGACTTGGAAGTCATCTGTAAAGAGAATATAATTGAACTCATGGGAGCTGATAAGATTGCAGGAAGAAAGTACAGACAAGGATTCTCAACCTTGGGTGTGTGAAATTTTAAAAAAGATATTTTGATAACTGTATTTCAATATGATTGGCTTCCTTTGTAATTCTGTGGATTTTATTTTATACATTTACAAACATTATTCTGAGGAGTCCAATCTTTAGACTCACCATCACCAAAGAGGTTAAGAATCTGTGATTTAGAGAAATGAATGGAGATTACAGGCCAGAGCCTTGGGATATGTGCATGCATTGGGGTGGAAGACGGAAACTAATGTGGACAATCAGATGGACAGGACAAGAGTCAAGGGATGATAGCGTCCTGGGTGTCAAGAGTAGAGAGACTATTCAGGAGGACAGCGTCAACTGGGTTGAAAGCTGCAGAGATGTCATGAAAGAGGAGGCCTGAAAGAATGCCATGGGATCGAGCAATTTAGAGAATATTTTTGTCATTATCTCCTACTGCTTCCTTCCATGCAAAACATTTCAGCCAAAGTACTGGATCCTCTTTTCTTCTCTTTCTATACTGCTTTACTTGGTGATCTTATCCATTCCCATGGATTCAATAAACCTCTCAATGCTAATGATTCTCAAATCTACTGATCCAGCCCCAACTTTTCAACTGAACCCCAATCTCACATCTCCAACTGCCTATTTGATATATTGAATTGGACGTCCTGTAGACATCTTAAATTCAACATGCCCCAAATGGAACTCATTCTACTCCTCCAACTTTCTCCTCTTCCTAACTTTCCTGTTACTGTTGAGGGCACCACCATCCTCTCAGTTACTCAGGCTCACAACCTAGGGGTTGTTCTTGAGTCCTCACCCCCTTTCAACCCCCCATATACAATTCATTGCCAAAGCTTATTAATTTTACCTTTGTAACATCTCTTGCATATATTTCCTTCTCTTCCCTGACACTAACACCCTTATCGCCTCACACCCGGACTTCTACAATAACCTAGTGATTGATCTCCCTGATTCAGGTAACAACAATAACAGTAGTTGTAATAGCTAACATATCATATATTATATATTACATTACCAAAGTGTATGGGGTATTCAGAAAGACTAACACCTGTGGTGTGGGGGCTTGCTGAGCCCTTCTCAGCACTGCTGATCTGCTTTTGGTGTACACTTGATTCACCTAACTCTCACTCGTGTGTCTAAGAAGATGTAGCATGACCAGTGGCCATACCCTGAGAAACTATATGGACTAAACCAGGTTGAAGGTAAGCCAACAAAGGCCAAACCTGTCAGTGAATTAGGGGGCTGACTACCCCAAGCATATGAAGACTTTCCCTGATGCATGGTGGATGAGAACAATCTGTCCCAACAGCTATGAAGGCAGCTGAAGCAGGTGCTATGGAGCACTTAGAGCTTGGTCAGACATAGAAGATGCCAAGGTCATCTACTGCAACCCAGGCCATCACCAGTCATCTTGATTTTTGTCCTGCCTCTAGACTTTGATGACTTGGGAAGAGAGAGTAAGACTGACGACTTTGTACAACTCTGCCTTATTTAAATCCAATTCACTCACAAGTTAAGACATCATCCATCACATCATGATGTCCTCTTCTAAAAGTCAAATATATTTTATATATAATATATATACACACATATACATATATGTATACATATACATATATGTATATATACACACATATACATATATGTATACATATACATATATCATAAATACACACGTATTTTATACACACATATTATATACATATAGACACTATGTGTCAGACAGTCTGCTAAATGATTTATAAATATCTCATTTAATCCTCATAGCAACTCTGGGATCTAGGTGTTATTATTTTCCCTATTTTACAGATAAGGAAACTGAGGTAGATAGTGGTTAAGTGAATTGCCTAGGTTCACACAGTTATTAAGTATCTGAGGCTGGATTTGTACTCAGGTCTTCTTGACTCTGGGTTAAGCACTCTATCCATTATGCCACCTATTCCAGTCCACCCTCCACAAGTCATTTCCCCCTATTCAATAAATATCAGTGGCTCCCTATTACCTCCAAGTTAAAATATAATTTCCTTAGTTTGACTCTTAGTCCCTTCGTACCTTTCCAGGCTTCTTACACCTTACTCCCTTCATCCCACCCATCCATGTATTCTGTAAGCCAGTGACATTGGCTTCCTTACTCTTCATCACATAGAATACCCCATCTCCGAACGCTGAGCATTTTCATTGCTAAGGTTTTGTCAAGGTGGGTCACTTCTTCCACTGCTGAAGATCCAATTGATCTATGACTTGCTGATGTCAGTATGTCTGCGGCTTAGGAGGTCAATCCTGGGGAGATGCCTAAGGCACATCAAGATTAAGTGACTTGTTCAAAGTGTTAAGGGGTGATTTGAATGATACCTTCATTATTCTAATCTCAACCTGTATTTACTACCTCACATGCCTTTAAGTGGTTATCTGTAAGGAAGGGGTAATAACACTTTGGATGCCTACCTCATGGGATTGTTGTGAAGCTAGTGAATGAATGAATGAATGAATGAATTAATTAATTGAATGATCATTTATTTATTGACCATATGCTATGTACCAAGCACTGTGCTAAGTGCTGGAGATTCAATTAGAAAGAGAGATAGTTCCTGCTCTTAATGAGTTCATATTCTATATGGATGAGACAAGACATAGATGGATTCAGCTGCAGTGTGATAGGAAGACCTTGGCCCCATGGGTGCAACTTCAGGGTGAATGACAAGGTCTGGAAGTCTTTAGGGTGTGCTGGTAGGAGGGTAGATCGTAAGGACTGGTGGACCTTAAAGATCAGTGGCAGGGTAGGTGACCTAGTGTCTTCCAGCTTACTGGAAGGACTACTGGTGATTCTTTTCCCAACCAAATTATGCAAGATGGTATGTCCATGTAGCAAGGGGCTGAGCTGGAGGGTTAGAGTAGAATAGGGATTTTGGGTTCTTTCTCCCAGAGGAGAGGATTGGGACTAAGCATTCTGGTTGAAGTGGGTTGCCATAGTTATACTGTGATTATCAATGGTTATCCTTGTAATTATTGCATAATCATTAATAATCAGTGGGATAGGTTGTTTTTCCTACCAAGGCAGATAACTGTCTAGTTGAAGAAGAAAAAAATTTTTGAAACCTGTAGCCTCCTAACTGGTGTCTTCCAAAGTGTCAAGTCTCACCTACCCTACCACATAGTCTCTATAAATCAAGCAGAATTGCCTCTTACTGCTATGTCATTCTTAGTCCTACACTGGTTGCTACTTAACTCTTCAGGATTTTTCAGGTTATAGAATCATGGATTTACAGATATAAGTACCTTAGAGATAATTTTACTCAGCCCCTTCATTTTAGGGACAAGGAAACAAAGGCCAAGGGAAATTAAATGATATTGTTCAAGGTCACAAGGTAGTAAATGACTGAGCTGGGACTTGAACTCAGGTCTTCTGACTTCAAATCCAACCCTCTTTCTGTTGTACCATGCTGCCTCAAAGCCCTGCTATCACAGTCTCACTGATCACACTAACCAGGCCTGAGTGGCCCTACGAATATGGATCACTTAAGATGGCAGCTTTCCAAATGACATCTCAGAATTGCAGAAGTACACACTCCTTCCAGATGTATCGAGGTCATCTTCTTGGGGGCCCTCAGAAGTCTGCCTTCTCTGACCATAGTGACTTTAAGACTATCCTTGAATCTGCGGGGAAGCCCTACATGGATCTGACTCCTAGGACTAGACGGGCAGGTTTGCTACAGAGTGGTCTTCAGAAGCATATAATTGGGTATGGCATCTATGTGTATCATTGTCTAAGTAAAAAGAAAGTGCAACTTTCCTGGGAAAATTTACTGAGAAGGGAGAGTTAAAATGTTATTCAAATAATTTCTCCCTATGCTTCCTTTTGGAATTAAAGTCCAGTGTCATGACTCCTGAGAAAAATCATGTATTGGACTTCACTACCCTTCATAGAAGGCTGACAGGTGGTGCAATGGCTAGAATGCTGGGCCTGGAGTTAGGAAGACTCATCTCCCTAAGTTCAAGTCTGGCCCCAGACACTTACTAGCTGTATGACCCTGGGAAAGTCACTTCACCCTGTTTGCCTCAGTTTCCTCATCTGCAAAATGGGCTGGAGAAGGAAATGGCAAACCACTCCAGTATCTCTGCCAAGAAAACCCCAAATGGGGTCATGAAGAGTCTATCATGACTGAAACAATTGAACAACAGCAGACCCTTCACAGAGTACGGTACACAGATAGAGATACATTCCTTGGCAGAGCTTTAACTAGGAAAGGACAGCTTGGACTTTGCCTGAGGGCACCAAATCTGGCCACCTTTCAACATCTATCATCAAAACAATGGAGTTTAGCACCTAGTCAGTGACAATAGCTAAAATAGAAAGGGAGCTAATGTATTGCAGGCTGGGGTGGGCTCCTCCCCTCTTCTCCATTCCCCCCCCCCACATGCAATGACCTTGAGCTGGCATACTGGGTCTCTGTCCATTTGTCATGTGAAAATGTTTTATACCTCCCAAATGAGGCCGTGCTTCAGGCAGGTTTGCTCTGGGTGTGGTCTACTGTATTTGTCCTTTGTGTGCAAATTCTGAGTTCCGGCTCTGCCCTTCAGGCTGGCTCTATTGTGTGAGAGACAGGTTTCCCCTTGGCCCTGGATCCTGTTAAGTGAGGAAACTCCTCTTCCCCCTCCTTCTTCTAATCCCCTCTGATCTCTTCAGTATCTAATACAAATGCACCGGCAGAATCCAGACAGGCAGCGCTTATGGAAATGATGCATTAAAATCATATTTACTATGTCTTGTGTGATAAATTCTTTTTGGGGCCAAATTACTGCTCTCTAATTCCCAGGTTGTGTTTGGGGTGCATTTCCCTGGACATGATTGTGTTTTGACAGCAGCGATTCCAGAACAAACTGCCCCTCCTGCAATGCACCCTCCAAAAAGGGGCCATGTGGTCAATTGATCTCTCCTTTCCCAACTCTCTGAAAGGCTATGATTTTCCACCCGGATTTGGGTCCCAAAGCCTCTTAGATGCTCTAAGGCATCATTTAATATTTAAATACTTGTCACTGAGTTTCCAGGCTTTGAACACGTACAGCAGGGGGGCTGCTGGTCCTGCCAGCCATCATGATTGCTGACAGGAGTTATAAACACACATCACAAGAGCACAGCCTTCTGCAGGGGATTGCCGACTTTGAGGCCACAGCAAAAGCCAAACTATTTAAACACCCAGAGTCCATTAGTAATACTGCCCTTCTTGATACCATTTTTTTTTCTGCTGCTGTTTTATTTTCTAAATGATTCTGACCCTGAGATTGAGAAACATGAGTTGGCCCTCCAGGGTTTTTGCTTTGCTACCTTAGAGGCAACAGGGATTCTTTCTCAGGCATTGTTAATGACCACCAGAGGATGTGTCTGCTCTAAAGATGGGCATTCATGGGGCTATTTCATATGTGGAGTCAGTGAGTCCTTGATATTGTCCTGACCAGTCCGGGTAATGAGGTCTTGGAAAACCCAGGCATGACAAAGCATGTAGAGAATGACTTTAGGGGATCTCAAAATATTTCAGTATATGAGAAAGTACCCAAATACAAACAGGGGCACCACCTACCTCTTGCTTGCTTTTCCAAGTTCATTACTCATTATTTCCCACCATTCACTCCCTCTTCAGCTCAGGGTCTTCCCTACTTCCCTACAAGACTCAAATTAAGGGTCTTCTTCTATATGAGACCTTTCCTGCTCCTCACAGTTGTTAGGGGCCTTCCTCCTATGGCATTGCTTTATATTTGCTTTTTTTTAGATATCTGATGTTTGCTTATCTGTCTGAATGCCATATTGCCTGCAATAGGATTTAAATTCCTTGAGGGCGGAACTTATTTTTGCTCTTTTTTGTTTCCTTAGCACCTAGCAAGGTGGATGGCACATTTTTTTTTCAGTTGTGTCTGACTCTTAGTGACCCCATTTGGGTTTTTTCTTTGCAAGGCTTCTAGAGTGGCTTGCCATTTCCTTCTCCAGCTCATTTTTACAGATGAAGAAACTGAGGCAAACAGAGTTAAGTGACTTGCATAGGGTCACACACCCAGTGAGTGTCTGAGGTCAGATTTGAGCTCAGGGAGACCAGTCTTCCTGATTCCACACCCAGCACTCTATCTCCTGGGCCACCAGCTGCCCCAGGACGGCATATAGTTAGTGCTTAACAAACATGTATTGGATGAATGAATGAATGAGCATGTCAAGGAGTCAGATGTTTTGCCTGTCAGTAGAAGGCAGCTAACAAAGATGGGGTTGGATAGAGGGTGTTTTCAGCTGTTGGGTTGCTGGGGAGGAAAAAAGAGAAACTGGCACATCTCATTTTATTCAATAATACTTTATTAGGTACCTACTATATTCCAGGTCAGGGTAGCTAGGTGGTAAAGTCGATGCAGTGCTAGACTTGGAATCCAGAAGACTCATCTTCCCTCAGACACTTACTAGCTGCATGACCTTGGGCAGAGTTACGTAACTCTGCCTCAGTTTCTCATCTGTAAAGTGAACTGGAGAAGGAAAGGGCAAATCACACCAGTATCTTTGCCAAGAAAATTTCAAATAGGGTCATGAAAAGTTGGACAAGACTGGAAACGACTGAACAAAAATGCCCCAGTTACTGCATTAGGTGCAAGGGATGCAAAGACAAAACCCCAAATAGTCCTTGCCTTCAAGAAGTTTGTATTCTTTTGAAGGTAATACAGCAAGTACAAAATGATTAAGAGAAAGATAATTTCAAGATGGAGACAGTGCTACCAACTAAGTTAGGGGCTCCCCTCAAACCTCAAGTACTAACTTCCACAAAAGGCTTTTCTTGCTCCCTCGATCTCCTCAAATTATCTGCATATATTTTGTATTTACTTCTTTGAGTATATGTTGTTCCCCCACAGCAAAATTGTGAGCTCCTCAATAATAGATACTTTAAAAAAAGTCCACAGTGCCTGGCACATAATAATAGCTAAAATAGGGAACATCTATTTTGTTTGAAATTTATTTATATATTTTTAGTTTTCAACATTCCCTTTTATAAGATTTTCGAGTTCTATGTTTTTCCCCCTCTTTCACCTCTCCCCTCCCCAGAACAGCGTGCAATCTGATATAGGCTATCCATGTACAATCATATTAACCATATTTCCACATTAGTCATGTCGCAAAGAAGAATCAGGACCAAAGGGAAAAACCATGAGAAAGAAAAAAAAGCAAAAAAGGAGAAAAGAGTATGCTTCGTTCTGCATTCAGACTTTATAGTTCTTTCTCTGGATGTGCATAATAGCTGACATTTATAAAGTGCTTACCACATTTGATTGTCACCACAGCCCTGGGAGCTAGGTGTCATTATTATCTCCATTTCACAGGTGAGGAAACTGAAGCAAAGAGATGTTAAATGACTTACCCAGGGTCACAGAGCTAGTAAGTGTCTGAGGTTGGATTTGAACCCACATCTTCCTGACTCCAGGCCCAGTGCTCTATCCACAGTACTATACTTAATAAAGACTTTCTTAGTTGAATGGAAGCTGAGGAATCCAGTGGATGGAGGAAAAAAGGGAGTAAATTCTAGTCAAAGGGGACTGAGTATGAGAAGGCATGGAAGGTGGGAGATTGAATGCTGAGTTCAGAGAATAATATGTTTTGCCTGAAATCTAATGTGAAGGAATGGAAATCATATAAAAGTTAGGCTGCAGCCAGATTATACAGAGTTTTAAACGCCAGAGTAGGAGTTTGTACTTTATCCTAGAGGCATGGAATAGCCATTGTAAAAGATTCATTTGTAAAAGACCTCTGCTTGAGGAAGGATGATTATTGTTGGCAGCGGAATGGAAGATCATTTGGAGATATGAAGTCTGGAGACAGAGACCACTCAGGGAGCGTTCCAATAGTGTTGGCAATAAGTGATGAGTACCTGGACTGGACTGGTGGCTGTGTGAATGGTTTGAAAGTGACTGATTTAAGAGATGTAGTAGAGAGAATAGATGAGATTTGGCAAGAACATGAGATGAGAGGGAAGAGTTGAGGATGATTCCAAGAAGTTATGAGATTGGGGATATCATAAGGGAAAGGGATGTGTGTTTTTGAGTCTTCAAAGCCAAGGGGACAGATCCAAGGACAGAAATCTGCAGGATATTGATCAAGTTGCATCATAGAGCAGGACTGAGTGGTTAGTTTAAGTTGGGGCATAGTCAGATGAAATTGCAATTTATGTAGTTCTTGCAAGCCTGGGAGACTTCCAGTAGTCCTCAATATCACAAGTCTTCTATGCTTGTTGGGAGTATCCTGTCTGGTTCTTATAAACAGTTAGCACTTTACAATCCTGGGAGGTATGTGTTATTATTATTCCCATTTTACAGATGAGGAAACTGAGGCAGACAGTGGTTAAGTGACTTGCCCAATGTCATGCAGCTAGTGAGGTTGCATTTGAACTCAGGTCTTCCTGATTCTAGGCCCAGTACTCTATCCACTGTGCCATGTCGCAGCCTCCTTAAAGGGATACTTCCCCACACAGCCCCAGACACCTGGTTAGGATCTGATATAGAAAAAAAAAATCCTTGGACTTATCGGTAATGGTCAGATCAGGAGGAATAACTGGGAAGCTCAGAGGTGAAGGTGGGCTGGATTTCCACAAATAGGCATGGTCTGAAGTTTAGTTTGAAGCTAGCTGGATTAAAGTAGTGGCAGCACCATCACCACCACCACCACCATCACCAGCACCAGCATCAGCACCACCACCAGCACCACCACCACCACTAGCACCAGCACCAGCACCAGCACCACCACCACCAAGTCTAGACTCAGGAAGCTTCAAGGCAGTAATATGGGACCAAGCAGGTTACTGGCAGCTTGTTTCAGGAGGCTTCAAGTGGATTGTGACTTTGGTGGATGTATAAAGGAAAATGAAAGTGCCTGTTGCTTTTCTGGGGTGCCTAACTTTGGGTCATGTGCTTCTAGAGCTGTATCTTGGGTCCTGGGATGCCCTTCCCTTGGGAATACACAGATCCAGTCTAGTGGGCAGAAGAAGTCTTTTGAACCCAAGAACTCCCCACTCAATCAGTCAGAATTTATGAAGGCCTTACTAGGTGCTAGGGATACAAAGGAAAAAGGAAGCGGTCCCAGCTCATGAAAAGCTTACATTCCATCCAGGGACAGGACATGTACATATATAAACACTTCTTTTTGACTGGTCTTGTGCTTTTATTGGTACAGGGAGCATCTAGTGAGGAAGTGTGGCATCCACTTTGTAATGTATAGTGTTGGAGAGTTAAGGCTAAATCGTTTGCATAGGGCTACGGAGGCAGTATGTGTCCCGGGAGGGACTTGTACCCAGCTTGGATCTTTCTCATGCCTTTCTTATGCAAATATACAGTATACATGTAAACATATGTAATGGAGAGATTTCTATCTCCTATACCAATTAATGTTATTACAGAAAGTTTTAATATGTCTTTTGAATCAATTAATCAATCAGAAGAATAAACTAAGTATAAACAATCTTTACTTAATGTGGGAAGAATGAAGTATTTTGTTCATTAGTTCACAAGAAATGGGATTGATTGGAAGGATCATACACACCTCTAGGTCTATGTATGTATGTATGTATGTATGTATCTAATTAATGTGTAATCCCATGTACACACACATATACTCAGAATTCCCATGCCAAGGCCACCCCTTTCTTTTTACTGTTAGGTGGCATCCTGTTTTCCAGAGCTAAGGCCCAGCAAGCAAACTGTGCCCTGAGCTTAGCATAACAGCAACCCTTTGCACTCACCCTCTGGATGAACTCAGCCACAGCAAAATCCCGGAATTGTTTCACACCAGCACCAGGGGGTTCCTGACCTCAGATGAGCATCTGCAGGAACCATGTTCTGGTCATGAAATCCTGCTAGGAATCAAGCTTGTCTCATTGTTGCTGTCACCCCTCATTGTCACAGCTACCTCTCACTAAGTAGCCAGTAGTATATGTATAGAGATTTACTCACACTAAAGTGGGTCTCCTCAGTATCAGAGGAGGCCCTGACACACGTGTCTAGTTTCCCTCCAAAAAGAAAGCTTTTTGCTTATGACCACTGTTAGCTCATGGTTTTATTTTGCTTTTATTTTATTTTGCAGAGTTAACTGTGGTTGTGATAATTTGTGTGAGATCTTTGATATTTTTTGGTATTTTCGGAGTTAACAGTGGTTGCATAACCTCTGTGACTCTTTGGTTGTTTGTTTTCAGAGTTGACAATATCTACATAGATCTATCTAGATATATAACATTAAACAGATCTACCTAGAGATCTATCAATCTATTTAACATTTATCTATCTAATTATAGATATATCTAAATCTAGATTAATTGATGTATTTAATATTATGTATAGAAATCTAACATTATATGTATATCAACAATATAACATGTATATAGATACATCTAACATTACATATATAACAACATATATAACATATATACATCTATATGTATAGATATATCTATTTGGGGTGTGTGTGTGTGTGTGTGTGTGTGTGTGTGTGTGTATGTGTGTGTGCGTGTGTATTCAAGCCAGTTTGAAGGGAAGAGACACTAGAACCTGGGGTGGAAATCAGGAAAGGCCTCATGTAGGAGATTGTGTTCACACTGAGATTTGAAGCAGACTAGGGATTCTGAGAGATGGAGTTAAGAAGGGAGAACATTCCCAGCATAGAAACTGTCTATACAAAAGTACAGAATTGAGAAAGCCATGTATGGAGAACAACCAGTAAGTAAGCCAGTTTGGATGGAGTATAGAGTGTGTGCAGTGGAATATTGTAATAATCCTACAAAGGTCACAGTTAGAGGGTGATAGGTTTTACATGTCAGATAAAGGAGATTGTATTTGATCCTGGAGATATGGAATCAGGACTCCCCCCTCCCCAAATCCTGCCTCTGAGACTACACATATGACCTTGGACAAGTCACCTAACTTCTTGGACCTTGGTTTCCTCATCTATGAAAGGAGGAGGTTAGACTGGATGCCCTTCAGAGTTCCTTCCACCTTCAGATCTATGATCCTAAGGGACAAGAAGAATGGCTATCACCTTATATCACTGTCAGAGGAGTGAAGGCAGTGGTGAGAGAAAGGATCTGAACCCAGTTTTCCTGGGAGAGGAGCAGAGCCAGTCTGCTGACTTTTTTTTTTAAAAGGGAGGTTCTAAAGGTTTGGGGGCAGGGAAATAGATTCCTGGTGAGTGCTCTGCATTGAGATTAATTTGGCAGCTGTGTGAGAGATGGATTGGAGAGCAAAGGGATTGAAGGACTAGGTGTGTTTTCTCCCGGTTTATTTGTAAGGGAAATGACTAATACAAAGTAAGAAATATAATGATAGGGTACAGGTAATTGAAAGCAGGTATAAAAGATATCTATCTCAGGAACACTGGACAGCTCCCAAACCCACAGACATGTCACAGTTAAACTGAAAGATCTCAGGTCCATTTTTTGGGGCCTGCCCATGCTTTCCCTGGGGCTGGACCCATAGCTGGTATCGATCTATACCAGTGCCCAAGATGATCTGACTTCTTACCCTGTGCTTCCCTCTTTTTAAAAATCTCCTGGCAGGCTGGCTCTGGCCCAGGGCCATACAACCAGTAGAGGGTCAGTGACAGAACTCCAGCCCAAGTCTTTCTAGCTTCATGGCCAGCCCTCCATCTACTATACCCCACTGCCTTGATAGATCACAGAAGGGAATTCATGCCCCAAGGTAGGAGTTTCCTCTTGTGGAGATATTCATATTCTCTCCCAATCTTTCTTCCCTAAAGAATAGACAACATGGCAGAAGGGATAATGTGGTGAATTAGGGGTCTGTAAGGCTTGGGTTCAAATTCTACCACAGACGTTTTCTTTTTGTGTGACTTTAGACAAATAGCTGCATATATTTGAGCCCTGGTTTCCCCATCTATATTATGGGAGAGTTGGGCTCGTGAGCTCTAATGTCCCTTTCCAGCTTGAAATTTAGGATCCTATGACAGTATTTCCTAGACTAAGAACCACTTACAGGAAGCCTTTGTATTTTATCCTTAGGTTGCTCGGAATTAGCCACTTAGCCAAGACTCAGTGCAGGACTTTCTGCTTTAAAATAGCCTTGACCCATTAAGGCAATCTCTGACTCTTTTGAGACAAGGTCACAAACTTTAGTTGAATTTTCCAGGTCCAAAAAGGGTCTGGATCTAAAAAGGTCCATCTGGGTGAAATCCTGGGGTCAGCAGTTCAAGTCATTTCAGAGATTTTTTTTCTCCCTTGGGATTGGGGGGGGTGTCTGGTTTTCTCCTAGGTAGGCGTTCTGACAGCAGTTTTCTTTCATAGCGTTTAAAAGCACTTCCACATTGATGATCTCATCTATCTTTACAATGGATTGTGAGGTAAATAGTAGCAGGTATTAATGCCTTTTTGGTGCTCTGCATCCCTTAACAAGCTTGGAAATGCAAGGCAAGTCCTATAGAGACTGATTGGCTTTTTAAGGGGGCACCATGTTTGCACTTTCAATAAGCCATCAACAGGTAAACAATGGTACACATTTATAAGTGTGTTTGTGGCCAGTAGTGTTTTCTTCGGGTGCTGATGGCTAAAAGAAGCAGGTTTAATTGAAAGTGATTCACTTGTTAATACAAATGTAACTTAAATTGACAACACATACTTGGATTAATCATTAACTTCTTAAAAACAGAGAAATTTAAAAACACCTAAGTAAAGGTTAAGCACATATCTTACTAGATGTCATTGTTATCAAACATCAACTGTCCATATATTTTACCTTGTAGGCTACCCTTCTACATTACTTATTCTTAGCCCTAGCATATTTCTGCCTGCTAATCAGGGAGTAGACGCTGAATGAATCCTTTACACCCCTTCTTGGTTCTATTCTAAGTATCTCTTTGTGCCAGTGGAATGACTGATTTCAATTTAGGCCATACCCTACAATTTCCAGATTTAAGAAGCTGCATGTTTGTCTGTCTCAGTCTTCATTCCCAAAGCCCTTCAGAATGGAAGCATATGATATCATTTTACACAAATCACCTAACTTCTATGGCTCATCTTCACTGACTGCTACAGCTTCTTTTCCTATGTATTTCTTATTCATGTTTTCTTACAAATTCCCTATAGAGAATCTATGCAATGCAATGGAAATGCATAATTGTCTCAATTATCTAATCTTTGAAATAAGGGAGTAGAGCTGGGTATTCTGTAAGTTCTTTTAAGCTCTATAAACCAATTATTCTATGGCTTTATGTGTTTGAGTGTGATGTCCCTGTCTTTGTCTTTGTCCAGTCAAAAATTTCATTTAATTTTTTTCTGGTCCATGAGACTCCTCTGAAACCAATTTTCCGAGATTTTTAAGAGGATCCAAATTTCTACTTCTCTCACCCAAAGTACACTGAGCAAAGCACATAATGAAATCTTTGATCATTAGTGGTTTTCATAATCCCTATTTCACAGATAGGAAGTACTAAAAATCCACCCCCCCCCAAAAAAAAACCTCAACAAAACCCTGTCTGTTACTCATTGTGCTGTCTCCTGCTCTCATGGATGTGAGTTAGTTATACAGAGGACAAAGTGAAAAAATGTAAATATTTGAGGAAACTTTTATGTTCTAGGATTGTAGCTTCCTGACCACAGTTGGAGGAAAGACAGAAAAAGGGAGACAGATTATGTCAATGGAGGGGACTGGTAGGGAGATTATTGCCTTGTTCCAAAGCAGGACACTCTGGCCTGAATTAGAAATGGAGAAAAAGTAAAGGTAACAGTATTTGTTCAGTGATGATGCAAAAACTCAGGTTGCCCAATGTATTGGGGGCATAAGGGAGATGACAGAAAGGGCCCCTTTGGCCTGTTCTATCTTCTCATTTGTGTCCTGCATCCTCATCTGACCCCCATCCCAGGTGGAGGAATGGGCTTTCTTTTTTGAGAATAAGAAGGTCCTAAGGATAAGCCTGAACACTCCTGTAATGAACCTTTAGCTTTGATGCCAGGACACCCTGCTGCTGTCCATGCTGGTTCAGAAACTTTCTTTTCACATCCTAGTCATGACCGAAAGCACAAGAAAGCTTTCAGGCCATTTTGAGCTCCCCTAATGGATCTGCTAATGCTTCATTTGTGGCTCAGGAGTCTAAAGCAAACAGCTGAGCGCATCAGCCCACAGGTGAGAGGGTGATGAAGCTAATTGGAAAATGAGCAGTTGAGCTGAACATGGCAGGCTCATGGCAGGTGCAGCAGGGCCCCAGAAAACCCTCCTACTGGCCCTGTGGGTGGGTGAGCGGTCTTGTCTCTGTGGGATCTCAGGTTTAGCCGGTTCTCTTCTTTCATTGTCTTTCCTAATGAACTCAGGCTGGTCATGTCAGCATTGACTGATGAGAGCCCTGAAGCTGTAACTGAGTTCATGGGCCCAACCTGTCAGGCAGCTGTATTTCTGCTCTGGAAGGCAAAGAAGGAGGTGAGGGCTGCTGGGCTGAGTTCAGGGCATTGTCTTAAAGCAATAGCTAGGTCGGTACCATTAATATGATGGTTCTCCAGTCTATTCTGGCCTGCTCTTAGATGGGTTCTCTGATGAGGTTTTGGACAAGAATATGTGAACCAATCTTTATCATCAGCCACTCCTGCCACTTCTGCTTGTTTTGGGACATAATCAAATCAATATCATTATTGCTATGGGAAAGCATATGGCAACTGTGCTATGGCTTCAGTCACATAGACCAAAACTCCCTTCGCTTGTCACCACTGTCCTGCTGCATAGTAGGCAGCTAATAAAAAATCTCTGTCTCTGTCCCTCTTTGTCTCTCTCTGTCTGTCTTTCTGTGTCTCTATCTCTCTCTCCTCAGCTCTCCCTCCCTCTCTCTTCTTCTCTCCCTTTTTCTTTCTCCCTCCCTCTCTCCTTTCCCCATCCCTCCCCCCTCTAAATCTCTCTCCCTTAATTCAAAGGGGAGTAGTCCTTTGAAGCCTATGGATTCCTTCTCAGAACATTATTTTTAAATGCATGAAACAAAATATAAAGGATTACCAAGGAGACCAATAATATTGAAATATAGTTATTTTTTAAAAGTTCACATACTTCAAGTTAAGAAGCCTTGCCCGAATAGAATATAAGCCTGAAGAGAGCAAGGACTGTTTGCCATTTCAGTTCTATCATTGTGTCCCTATTGTCCTGCACAATGCTTCCCACATAGCAGATGGAGCTATTTGATTGATTTTTTACTAGGTCTATATCGTGTGGAGAGGAGTTATAATCTCAAGTTTTGATTTAATGAGAAGAGACGGCTATCTAATTGATAGAATAGTATGTGGAGGAGTGCTAGGATAGGATGAGACCCTTTTAGGGGATTTTAGCATTAGGAAAGGGTTAGGCTGTTAAGCCTGGGGGCATACAAAGGATTTTAAGTGGGAGGCATGTTAGAAGTTTACACTAATTGTCCCAGTCTTCTCTGTTTATAGGATATATCCATCCCAAGGCCACTCAAAGGAAGATTAAAGGCATAAGATAAATAAACAGTATATTCTGATTGTCTAGGAAGCTGCAACTTTGCAAAGAAATTGGGTTCTACCCTCATACAATCAGTTCTGGGCAAGTTATCTGAGACAAAAAGGGTGACAGGGAGGAGGGAAAGTATGAGAAGATAACTGTGTGGTAGGGACTTAATGGGAAGAAATGTGGTTCAGCAGAAAAAGCACAGACCCTAATTAGAGTCTGAAGACATGGGTTCAATTCCAGGCTCTTCTGTTTGCCATGTGTGTGACCTGGCACGAGTTACTTAACCTTTGAGCCTCTGTTTTCTCATCTGTAAAATGAGGGGCTGGACTAGATGGCCCTTAAGGTTCCTTTGAGCTATAGATCTGTGATCTGATGTAGAAAGGCCTGAGGGGCAAACATGGTTAGCAAACTCTTCATTTGTCATTGCTGTTCAGTTGTGTCTGACTCTTCGTGACAGGCAGGGCAGCTAATATTGTTTTTCTTGGGGTTTTCTTGGCAAAGATACTGGAGTGGCTTGCCATTTCCTTCTTCAGCTCATTTTACAGATGAGGATACTGAGGCAAAGAGAATTAAGTAACTTGCTCAGGGTCACACAGCTAGTAAGGGTCTGAAGCCAGATTTGAACTCCAGGCCCAGCACTGTATCCGCTGCACCACCTACCTGCCCAACCACTTCACAGGTAGAATAAAAGAATGGACCCTAAGGGAGATCCGTCTAATACACCCTAAAAGGAGGGGTAAGGGAAGGGGGAAATACTCTTCCTTTCTTTTTCTTTTCTTTAGTGCTGGCCTCCTGAACCCAATCCTTTGGAAACTCTGGCAAACTGTGGACACTGGACTCAGGCTGGAGACTCAGTATTTGCTTCCATATTTTCCTTAATTTAGTTGCTTTTGCTTTACTTTTTTTTTTTTAACACTTCACTACTTTTTGTAATGCCCATTATGTCACCCTTATGGTGGCGGTCCATGGAATGCCATACATAGGAGGAGGAAGCTTCTCTGTGGGAACTTTAACTTGGCCTTTCATTCCTTTCACACAGTCACGTGATGAAATGGAGTGACCCATGTTAAGTGCCTCTTCTTCAGCATTTCTTATTGTAGTGGGTAAAAAGGATCTAGATGAATAGAATTTTAGAGCTCGAAGAAAACTTACTGATCATCTAGATTCTAGACTGACCCCACCCCCTTATTTTGCTGGTGTGGAAACTGAGGCACAGAGCCCTAGCTTCCCCAAGGTCACTCAGAGAGTAAGCAACAGAGTCAAGAATTGAATGTAGGTTCCCTAAACTTGAATCCAGCCCTCTTTCCATGGCATCATGCTGCTTCCTCTCTTTGCTGAAGACAGTATGCTACCATGATAGATGCTACTATGTCTCCCATTGGTAGCATCTATCATGAACTCATATTACTGTATGCGGGGAAGAAAGACTGTTTAAGCACCTAGCATAATGCCTGGCACATGGTAGGCAGTATTAATAAATGCTTGGAAATTGACTAATTGAAAAAAGCTTTCAAGGCATTATTTTATTCTGTTGAGCAAGATGCAATATTTAAGGGGATGGGAGACCAGCTAGAGACTTTCCATAGGAAGATGACTAAGATAGTGAGGGAAATGGAGAACATTTTATACAAAAATTGGTTGAAGGGACTGGGAGTTTTTAGTTTGGAGAAGAGAAGACTTAGGGGAGACGTGGTAACATGGTGACACAGTGTGAAATGTGTAGGAATTAGCATCAGAGTATCAGAGGTCAAATCTTGGCTCTGCCACTTACAATCTCATGCAAGCCTATTAAGCTCTCTGGGTCTCAGTTTCTGCATCTGTAAGGTGGAGTGATTCTATCCATCTCCATAATTACTTTTTTCAGGTTTGTGTCTTCTGAAACTTCCATTCAAGTCATTGACAAAGATTCAAAAAACATTCAACACGATAAGGTAAGAACAGAATACTGAAGTGCCCCATTTGAGACTCCCCTTCAGGTTGAAATGAATCAATTGAATCATGACTTTTGGGGTGCTTATAAGCATGACTCAATGAGTCAAATAAAATAGTACATTTTTTCATTTATGTAAAGAGATGGTAAGAATAATTTGTGAGGCAGAACAAGAGGTAGCTAGGTGGCTTAGTGGATAATATGCTGCACTTGGAATCAGGGAGTCCTGAGTTTGAATCCTGGTTCAGCCACTTACAAGCCATGTGATCCTAAGCAGGTCACTTAACCTTCTTCAGCCTTAGTTTCCTCACTTGTAAAAATAGTACCTGCTTTACAAGGTCACTATGAAGGTTAAATGAGATTTCAATAAAACACTTGGCAAATACTAAAGTACTATATAAATTTTAGCTAATTATTTTAAATATTACTTAATAATTAATATTTTAATATTGATATTTTTATATCACTCAGGTTCTCTCTTATATAAGCAAAACTAATCAATACATCCCCAAATATACCATTAGATGCAATGTTCTACATCTGTGGACCCTTCCACCTCTGCAAATGAGTTAAATGATGGGGGAGGTGTCTTCTCATATCTCCTCTCTGGGGCTAATCTTGTTCTTTGTAATTTTGTGACATTTATTTTTAATTGTCTTGTGGTGGTTGTTCTTCCTGTTTGCCTTACTCTAACCATATTATTTTCTTGGCTTGGCTTATTTCATTTTGCATCAATTCAGTGTAGACATTTTATGCTTCTCTATAGTCATATTTCTTACAGTTCAACACTATTCTTTTTATGTTCTTGTACTACCATCTGTTTAGCCCTTTTCCAATTGGTTAACATCTACTTTGCTTCCAGATCTTTGTTATCACAAAAGTGCTGTTTACATATCATCATCATCATCATCATCATCATCATCATCATCATCATCACTATCATCATTATAGTTCAGGGATTTTACAAGGGATAGAGTCAGAGACATTGGTAGAACTCTCCTCTACTACCAAAGGTGTTCCATGCCATAAAGGAAATCCTTGGTATGTTTCAATTTTGGTGTATTTTTTTTTTTCTGAATCCAATAACTCCTAATCTTCTTCTTCTCTACTAATTGATATTCTGGGGACTTTGGTGGAAAAGATGATTATCAGGAAAACACTTGGAAATCAAAAGAAATAAGATAACAATGGTGACTCATCCCTTAGCAGAGAGCTTTCTTCCATCCCTTCTGCTACCATCTAGGTGCTGTGTCTAAATGTGCTGATATGGAGCGCATACTGGGGCTGCTCTTTCATACCTTCTAGCCTAGCTCAGAGAGCCTTGCAAATCCCCAGGGACATTTGTACAGTAGAACCAGCAGCAGAAGCAATCTTTGAAGCTTTAAACCATGAAATTGATAATGCCTGACAATGATCATGATATGACAAGATCAATTGGGGTTAGATCTGATCAAACTGGGAGCAAATTTTTGGATCAAATAGAAATGCAGTCGATTTTCTTTAGCCGCACTTTGCCAAACATTTGATTTACAGTCTAATGAGATTTTCCTTACCAGCCATCAAAGGGATGGAGAACCTGCCGAAGGACCTCAAATAAAAGGAAATGATAAATGACTCTGTGTCTAGTGAGGTGCCATGGGGCTTGGTCTTAGGTCTGTCTTAGTTAGTGTTGTTATTAATGATGTGGAAGGAAGGAAAAGAGAATAGCCTAGAAATGAAATTCACCAAGGAGCCCAAATTGCAAAGCATGGCTAACTCGATGTTGTCGAAATGGGTTCATGTATTGAGGAGGAGACTGAACTAGATAGCTTTGAAGTTCCCTTTTAGCCAGTATCAGTGTAGTATACAAGGAAGAGAACTAGATTTGGAGTTAGAAGAACTGGATTTGAATCCTGGCTCTGATAAGAACTACCTGTGTAGTTTAGGGCAAATCATTTCAGCCCTCTGATGCTATGTCTCCTCTCTAAAATAAAAGTATGTAGACTAAATGATCTCTAAGGGTCCTTCCAGCTCTATATTCTATTATTCTATAATTCTAATTCTGAAATTATGTGATCAAGGGAACACTTATAATAGTAGGATCATAGCAACATAATAATGTAAAGTAACTTAGATACTATAATTATTTGCATCTTTGTGGTCAATCTAGAATTAAATTCAACAAGCATTTATTAAGTTTCTACGGTGTGTCAGGTACTGGGCTAGGGATTAAGAATACTGAAACAAAAGCAAAGTAGTAGCAGCATCTATGGGGCTTACCTTATACTGAAGGAAAACAACATGTACAGAGATAAACATATAAAAATATGTACAGGGTAAATACAAACTAATTTTTTGGAGGAGCGAAATAACAAAAGGGGGCAGGGTGAAATAATCAGGGAAGACTTCTTGTTGGAAGATGCAACTGAGATGTGCTTCAAAGGAAGCTGGAGAGTAGACAAGGTAGAAAATGATTATAGCCCATGTCCTGCCTCTTTCTGATAGCATCTTATGGGAATTTCAGGGTAATACCTATTTTATAGATAAGACAAATGAGGTATAGGGATATTAAATCTAAGCCCATGTTATGTATTGTTAAAAAATGGAACTGGAATTCAGGTTGAGTGATTTCTGGATCAGCTCTACATGTATAAATTTATTTGTTCATTCATTCATGCATTCATTCATTATTTTTCTTTATTGTCTATGAGGCTACCTGTCCTACCATTTCAGATAAGAAGCTACAGACTCCTTTGGTTAGTAAGATCCTTGAGAGTCTCATCTTGAGTATTTGAAATTCTGTGCTCATAATAAGAAAAATAAAGCCCTTGGGAAATAGTTTACTTTCCCATTCTTGTTTGGAAAGTTGTAGCAACAAGTTTTCTTCCTGTAATGTCCAAGGTATGGCCTTGTGGGTGAACTGTGTTTTTGTTTCCCTCTCTTTGGTAGACAGGACTTTTTTGTTGTACCCCTCATACTGGTCTTCTGCCTTATGAGGTTTTATATTGAGGTTGCTGACCTGCTGTGCCCCGTCTATAGTCAGGAAAGAGCAAGGAGGCAAGGGCTGAAACCACACATGGAGAAATTTGTTTTCACTCTAGACAGTACGTGAGGTGGGAACAAAGGAAACAGCATGGTTTTGTTAAGAGCTACCTTCTCACTCCACTCAGTTTTCTAAGCCCTATCTGCATTTAGGATAGGAGATTTACTTGTGGATGACTTTCTCAAATTTATCACTTTCCCAAACTTACATGGAAACAGAACCAATTATAGATTTCCTTTCTTACTTTAGAAATTATTTTTTATTAATCCATTTTTATACTGTGATTACTCCTGTAAAAGCTCCTTTACACAGAGAGTATCCATTTATAACAAAGAAAAAACATTGAGCAATATCATTTGATATAAGGACTATGAGAGAGAGAATACGGAAAATTCTGCACCTATAGTTCACCACCTCACAAGTACCAGCATTAGTCATATGGAACCAGTATTAAAATTTGCATTTGATCTCTTTTGTCATATTTTCTATCATTGTTTATTACACTATTATTTTTATTTAATATTATTTTCTATTATATTTATTTATTTAGTATTATTTTCTATTATACTGTTATATTTATTGTACACTATTATAGTTATTGTGTACCATATGTGAGATATATATATATATAAATATATATATATATAAATATATATATATATATATATATATATATATATATATATATATATAATTTTCTGCGTTTCTATTTTCTTTGTCCTGTATCATTTCATATAAATCTTCCCACATTTCTCTGGAATTGCCCATATTTGCAATAACATTCCATCACATTCATATAGTTTGTCAAGCCATTCCCCAATCCATGGGCACCCACTTTGTTTCCAACTCTGCTACTTTAGAAAACTCTGCTGCGAATATTTTGTTATAAACAGGATGTTTCTGTCATTGAATATGTCTAATAGAGTGGTCATGGACTAAAGATTAGAAAGAGTTTAATGACTATTACTGTATAATTTCAAATTCATCTCCAGAGGAGGTGGGTCCACTTCTACCTCTGTTAGTTGTTCGTTGGTGTGTGTATCTTCCTCCAGTCTCTCTTAACGTTGAGTATTTTTGACTTTTATCACCTTTGAATGCAGTAATTTAGGTTTGATATTGCTTTTTTTTCAGGATTAATAAATTTAACACCCACCCTTCTTTTCAGATCTTCTGTTTTGTCCACTTCATTTATTGCTATTATAAGTAAATCATTGTGTAATGATATAACAAACAAAACCACATAGATATGTTTGGTTATGTTCAAAATATGCTTGCAGATTTCAGCTGGTAAATGGTTTGAACCCTGTAAGAAGAAGCTTTATAAGAATACTTTGTGTCATTGGAAAGACTGTGGTAGAATATTAAATGTTACGGGGTTTATTTAAATCGATATCAATGCAAAGAGCTCTTACCATGCATAGTTTTTTTCAAAGGGAGGTGGGGAGTACTGAAAGGTTTACTTTCCCTCTTCCCTTCACCAATAATTGTTTTCTGAATAAAGGAAACAATTCTTGTGTTGAAGACAGGGAGAAATGAACCTAGGGGTTGTGTCTATGTTTTGACTTGGGAGATAAAATTAATAGATTAAATGATGTCTTAAGAACCCAGACTGGGAGAAGCCACAGAAAATTTTTTCCCTCTTCTTAGATATTAGATAGGTAACTAGATCTTATGGCAGGAAGTGATTAATACCTCTGTATTAAAATGCATGCAGGAAGGTCAGCTTCTGCAATCTGTAGAGCCAGCTCTTGGTCCAACCACATTAAAATGTTTTAAATCCCCCCCCCATTTTAAACATTTTTATTTAAAGTTTTGAGTTTCAAATTCTATCCCTCCCTCCTTCCCCTCCCCCTCCCTGAGATGGTAAGCAATCATTTTACTTATACATGTAAGTTATACATGTGCAGTTGTGTAAAACATTTCCATATTTATCATTTTGTACAAGAAGACTCAAAGAAAAGAAAAAGAATGAAAGAAAGTGAAAAATAGCATGCTTCAGTCTGTATTCAATCAATATCAGTTCTTTCTTTGGAGGTAGATAGTATGCTTCATCATCAGTCCTTTGGGATTCTCTTGGATCATTGTGCTGCTGAGAATAGCTTCTTCATTGAACAATATTGATGTTACTGTGTACAATATTCTCCTGGTTCTGTTCACTTCATTGTGCATCAGTTCATGTAAGTCTTTCCAGGTTTTTCTGAAATCATCCTGCTTGTTATTTCTTATAGAACAAAAATATTCCATTACAATCATATACCACAGCTTGTTTAGCCATTCTCCAATTGATGAGTATCCCTTTGATTTCCAATTCTTAGCCATCACAGAAAAGTTGCTATAATTTTTTTGTACAAATAGATCCTTTTCCTTTTTTTGGATGTCTTTGGGATATAGACCTAGCGGTGGTATTGCAGGATCAAAAGGTATGCACAGTTTTACAGCTCTTTGAGTATAGTTCCAAATTGCTCTTCTGAAAGATTGGATCAGTTCACAACCCCACCAACAATGTATTAATGTCCCAGTTTTCCCACAGTCACTCCAACATCAAACATTTTCCTTTTTTGTCATATTACCCACTCTGATATGTGTGAGGTGGTACCTCTGAATTGTTTTAATTTGCATTTTCTGATAAATAGTGATTTAGAGCATTTTTATATGCTATAGATAGCTTCACTTTCTTTGTCTGAAAACTGCCTGTTCATATCCTTTGACCATTTATCATTTGTGGAATGATTTATATTTTTATAAATTTGACTCAGCTGTTTATATATTTGAGAAATAAGGCCTTTATCAGAGATACTTGTTGCAAAATCCACCCCCCCAGTTTTCTGCTTTCTTCATAATTTTAGTTGGTTGCATGATTTTGTTTTTGCACATTAAAAATTGAAAGGCAAATAGGAAGAAGCTTAACATATTCATGAAAAGAAAGCAAGTAAATTGAACTAAGACAATGATGGAAAGAAGTTGGGAGCAGAGTATGAAGGCAGTCATCTGGGCATAAGGCTGAGGGCAATGGAATGGACTTATGATTTGACTGGTATAGAGAGTTCCTTGATGGGAGAAGAAGGTAGATACAGGAAATTCCCTCTGCTAATGCAGGTTCACCATATCTCTGCAAGTTACAGTCTTAGAGAGTTGCCTAGAGTACTGAGAGGTTGAATGACTTGACCAAGGTCACCTAGTCTGTATGTATCGGAGTTGGAAATGAATCTAGGTCTTCCCAGCTTTGATTCTAGCTCTCTATATTTAGCTACATGTTACATGTGTAAATCATGCTTCCAAGGATATTTTATATTAATGTTGGCATGTAACCAGAGTTATTTACTATTACATTTTTACTGATCTCTGCAAAAGGGAGTTTTTTTTGTAGAAAAAGCATAATTGGGTGAATTTTATGCTTAATATTCTGAAAAATCATAGAATTTTAGGATTCGCTCAAAGGACTCATGATGAAAAATGTTATCTGCCTCCAGAGAAAGAATTAATTTTGTCTGAATACAGATTGAAGCATACAATATTTCACTTTTTTCTTTTTGTTGTTGTTGTTTAAGTCTTCTGGCACAAAATTACTCACATGGAAATGTTTTACATGATTATACATATATAACCTATATCAGATTGCATCAGGGAGAAATTGGAACTGAAAAAAACAGCAAATGTTAAAAATTGTTTTTACATGCACTAGGGAAAAAGTAAAATATTATTAAAAAATGATTTTAGTGCTGGATGTGACACTTCAGCAGCTGTCTAGGATATCATATATGAAAGGAAACCTCTACTGTATTGTTGTTCATCCTTTGATAAACTTGAAGAGGATCAGTGATATTACGATGTTGGGGTATTTCTACTATAACATACCCAACAAGTGATCATCCAGCTTCTCCTCTAAAGATGTCACTGAAGAGGAACCCACCACCTCCTAGGGGAAGCCATTTCATTTTAGGAGAGCTTTAATTGTTAGGAAAATTTTCCCTGATATTAGTCTTATATTCACCTCTTTGTAACTTCCAGCCATGGTTCCTGGTTCAGACCTCTGGGGCCAAACAAGAGAAGTCTAATTTTTCTTCCAAAGGATATCTTCAGGTACATGTACATACCTATCACGTCCCTTTTCATCTTCTTCTCTCCAGTTTGAATATTCCAAGTTTTTTTCAAATAATCTATCTATCTATCTATCTATCTATCTATCTATCTATCTATACACACACACACACACACACACACATTAAGGTTCTTCACACTACTGTACACCCTCCTGTGGATGCTTTCCACTTTTTCATTATTCTTGTTGATCTATGGCACTCAGAACTGAACACAATACCCCAACTGTGCTCTGAAGAGGGCAGAGAACAGAGAGGATTATTATCTCCTTATTCTTACAGGCTGTGCCTCTTTTACTATAGCCTAAGGTTGAATTAACCTTTTTTTTTTTTGGATACCACAATCCACTGCTAACTCATTTTGACCTTTCTGTCCACTAAGACCTCCAGTCCCTTTTCAGACCACCTGCAATCAAGGCATACGTCCTCCATTTTGTATTTGTAAGTCTACTTGTTGAGCCTAAATGTAAAACTTCATTGCTTGGGGAAGAAACCTAATCACTAGACTTTTGTTATCCCAATAGGTTTATTGTATATTTTGTGGAAGCTGCCCAAATTGCAAACATAATCCTGGGAACAATTAATTAATCTTTAGGAGATGTTTCTTGCTGATTCACTCCTGGTAAGTAGTAGACATGTCACAATTACCCACAGACCAATTTTGCTCACTATGACCACTCAGTGTAGTCAGTGCATATTGCGTTTTGGCCTATATCATGCCTCTTCTGGCTCTACAATCCAATGGAACCAAATCCTGAGAAAACTTTGACCATTCCATTATTTCTAGACTCTGTCTCTCCCTTCTCTAGAGGCTCTCAGATATGGATGGAAGAACAATGATGTCAATCAGTAATCAGGGATCAGAGAAATTCCAGGTTCAGAGATCCACTGAAGGGAGCTCAGTCTTAGCAGTGACTCCATACTGTAGAGAATAGATAGACAGATACATAAAAAGATAAACTGAGCTTTTTAAACTGTTCAATCTGTGTTAAGAACTGTGCTAATGTGCTAAAGATACAAATACTAACAAGACAGTCCCTTCCCCTAAGGAAATTACATTCTTTTTTCATATTTTATTGAATTTTATTCAGCATTTGGATTTTATTATTGATGGGGTAGCCCTCCATTGATTATTGCACCCATTTAAGAGTGTCATGCTTTTGATCAGAAAAGTATTCCTACTTAATAATGAAAATTACTTTTTAGTGGGTGGGGTTCTCAATGGGGCCTCACTCTGATGTAGTCACCATGCTTTTCTGTAGACAAATTTGGTTCCATTTTAAGTAATTAAAAAAAAGTTTACATTTTATTTTTTCAATTACATGTAAAATAATTAACATTCATTTTTAAAAAATTTGAGTTCCAAAGTCTCTCCCTCCTTCCCTCCCGTCCTCCCTCATCAAGAAGGCAAGCAATTTGATATAGATTACACACATGCAGAAGATGATATTCTAGTGGAGAAAGACAACATAGATAAGGGAACTGGAAGGGGGGATAGGAGGAAAAGACAGGTAGCAAGGGAGAGAAGTCCACAGAGAGAGTTGGGGGGAGGGTGCAGGGGAGTCAGTGAAGCATGGCTGGGGCCCTTCTGGAAATAGTGGCCTTAGCAAGAGAATCATTAATGGTGGAGTGGGGAGGGGACTCAAAGAGGAGAAAGAGAAGTCAGGGAATTGAGTGGAGAGGTGAGTGGGAGCTTTTCCAGGGGCTCTACCTGTGTGAAATGGGTGACAGGAAGAGAAGGAAAGTGAGAAAAGCATTTTTGTCTTCTCTACATTCCAACCCTAAGCTATTAGGGGGAGAAAAGGAGATGGTATTACTGGAACCTCAGAGCTGACCCCAAAGCCTGGTTCTGGCTTCTCCATTAACAGATTTTTAGATGACTGACGATGTTTATGTTACCAACTTTTCTGTAACCAGTGAATACATTCTCTGCCTGTCCAGACTCACAGTTTTAAGCTAAAGGAGAAAATAAGCCTCCTTAGTCACCCTGAACTATCATTTCCTTCCTCTCCTAAAGACAAACATAGTCCTGGACCTGTCAGCTGTTTTTTTTTTTTTCCCTTACTCCTCTGCTAGGCTTTACAGCTGTTCTCCAGCCTTGATCTCATATTGATCCTGGAGGAGAAAATAAACCTTCCTCTTTCACCTGGATGTTGCCTGGTGATGAATGGAAGACCAAGCTTCCCACTTGTTACTTGGAGATATTTATTGCCAAAGTACAAAGTGAATAGACCAGAAGGCAATTTGCACACCTAGCTCTTAACTCCCTGCCATGGCAACAGGCCCAGGAGGAAAGAACGATAGAGAATCTTGTGTTGCCCAACCATTGTCACTGTTTCTCCTGGAGCCCACAACTCTAACTCTGAGACAAGCCTGACACTCTTCAGGAGCACCAAAAGTGTTTTTAGAAACCATTCAAACATCAAAGATTGAGGAAGACCTGTTTAATATGCACTCAGGCCTGTGATGGGCAACACTGTGAGAGGCAAAGGGGAAGAAGGGTGCCTCTCCCTCTAGGAACTTGAGTTTAGCTTCAAACTCTCCAGCCTGGGCTGATTGTTCTGCAGATGCCACAATTCGTAGTCAGTACTTAAGCAAGCAGTGATCCTCGTTATACAGAGGGAATCATAGAATGTTTTTTGTTGAAATTCAATTTTATTTTATCATTAGATTCACATTCTCTCCCTCCAACCATCCCTTCCAATTCCCCCACCCCCATTGAGAAAGAAAAAAAATCAACCCAAGCCCATTACAAATTTGTGTAGTTAAGTAAAACAAATTCCCACGTCAGTCAAATTAAGGAAAAAAAAAGCCTCCATTGGCGAGTGGGGAGGAGGGGGAGGGAGGTAAGGGAATAAACATTCATTAAGTGCCTGCTATGTGTTCGACACTGTGCTAAGCACTTTACAGCTATTGTCCCATTTGATCCTCACAACAATCCCTTAAAGTAGGTGCTGTTATTGCCCCCATTTTACAGTTGAGGAAACAAGTGGCAGAGGCTTAGTGACTTGCCCAAGGTCACAGAGTCAGAAGTATCTGAGGCTGGATTTGAACTCAAGTCTTCTTGACTTTAGACTCAGTGTGCCACATTGCTGTCTCATAAAATGTTGGAGGTGGAAAGGAAGTTGTTATAGAGTGTTGGACTTGGAGTCACAAAGACCTGAGTTCAAATCCTGCCTCAATTACTCACAAGCCATATGACACTGGGCAAGTCACTTAATCATGGTCTGCCTCAGTTTCCTCAACTGTAAAATGAGGAATAATAGCAACTCCTTCATAAAGCTGTCATGAAGATCAAATGGGATAACATATGTAATATGTGTTGCAAACTTTAAAGCATTACATACATTTTAGCTATTATTATTTGACAGATGAATTAAATTAAGGGTGAGAGAAGTCAAGTAACGCAGCTAAAGTTGCACACACAAATAGCTCGTGACATAAATGAGACTAGCACCCTTCTACTCCAATGTCTTGCCATGTGTTCTATCCATTTCGCTCCACTGTCTTTACTAAGTTGCAACTTATCGTTGCTCAGTTTTGTCTGACTCTTCATGAACTCGTGGATCTTAGCAAGCCAGGCCCTTCATGGAGTTTTCTCGGCAAAGATACTGAAGTGGTTTGCCATTTCCTTCTCCAGGGGATCACCTTTTGTTAGAACTCTCCACTATGACCTGTCCATCTTGGGTAACCCTGCTCACCATAGCTCATGGTTCCATAGAGAAATGAAAATCCTTCTGTCATGATGAGACAGTGATCCAGGATGGGTACAACTTATTAAGGAAATAATAATTGGAGATTGGAGGTGGTCCAAAGATCACCATAAATTTCAGAGGGAGAGAATAGAAGTTTAAAAAGAAAATTCAATAGGTAGATGACATGTTTCCTTTGCCAGCCTCGTGAACATCTGGAACACAGAAAATTAGGGGTCTAAAGGAAACTAGGTAATGCCTCTTGTCCCCAGAATGAATAGGAGAACATAGCTCTAGGGCTCAGGGAAATTAGTTGAAGCTGGATGAAGAAACTCTAATAAGGGAAGAGGAATAAAGTAGAGATTATCCTTAAAGTGCTACAGAAGAAGTGAGGTGATATGAGCTTAGTCACTTAACAGAAAGAGCAACAAAAGGCTTTAGGGAGTCAGAAAAGATCAGGCAATTGCTTCGGGAACACACCTAGACTTAGTTTCTATGCTTCAGAGGTCGGAGAGACCTGGGTTTTAGGGAAAACATGAGATAATGGATAATACCAATGGATAAAACCTCTGAGGTCATCTAGTTCAAAATCTACATTTTACAGATGAATGAGGAACCTGAGATTGAGGGAGGCTAAGTGACTTGCCCAGAGTCACACAGGTAGTGGGGAAGAGGAAAGGGAAGGGAATAAGTATTTATATGGTGACCACTGTGTGCCAGGCACTATGCTAAGTGCTTTATTTTTTTAAAAAATCAATTTAATTTTATTTTCAATTCCAAAGTATCTTCCTCTCTCCATTCCTCCCCCATTCATTGAGAAAGCAAGAATTACAGTATCCATTATGCACATGAAGTCATGCGAAACATATTTCCACATTAGTCATGTAAAAAAAAAAAAACAACCTAAAAAGGAAGAGAAAAAAATATGGTTAAGCCTAAAAAGAAAGTAAGAGACAAAAGCATGGTTCAGTCTGCACTCTGAGGACATCAGTTCTCTATCAGGTAATAGATAACATTTTTATCATGAGTTTTTTGTTACTGTGGTGGATCATTGTATTGATCAAAGTTACTAAGTTTTTCACTGCTTCATAGAGGTAGTACTTGAACCCAGGTCCTCTGATCTTTATATTGCACCAGACTTCATGACAAGTATCAGTTTTGATGGTTCAGTGAGATCAATCAGTTTACTAGCAGTTATTAAGTTCCTACTACACACTGAGGCACTATGCTAGGCATTGAAGATACAAACACAAAAGTCTTTGCCTTCAATGAAATTACATTTTACTGGAGGGAGGCAATAGATTTACAGATAATAAATATAGGATATCTGTACAACAAATACAAGACATTTGGGGTGGGGCAAGAGCCATAGGCTTCTAAGAATTGAGGGAATTGCACAAGGCCTCTTGAAGAAGGTGGTGCTAGAGCTGAGCCCTGATGACAGCTAGGGGTTCTGAGAAATGGAAGTGAGGAGAGAAAAAGTCCCAGACATGGCAGACAGTCTGTGTAAAGGCATGAAGACAGAAGAGAAGATGGGATGCCATGTATAGGAACAGTAAGTAGGCCTGTTTGGTTGGATGTATTGTGTGTGGGGGGAAGCAATACATAATCAACCTGGAAAGATAGACTGGAATTGTGAAGGGCTTTCAGTGCCAACCAGTTTGTTTTGCTTTTTGACTTGTTGCCTTTGTCCTAGAGCAGGAGAGTGTTGAGCATAGACTTTGGGGGATCAGGCCCTTTAGTGTTTCTGGCTCATCATCAGGAACGTGAGAGATGCTGCTAACCTCACAATTTCCAGAGAATAGAGGCTCTGAGATCCCTGAAGCACCCAAATAGAGAAACTCTGGTTATTGGGAGAACTGAGGCTGACTATTCCTAGACTATTAAGATTTAGATCTTTCTTCTTTAGGTGGCCTTTTTAGAACCTTGTGTCTATTGCAAGGCTAAAGGTGGAATGGAAGGGAGCTATATGGTTTAGTGAATGAAGAATTAGACTTGTAGCCAGGTAGAACCAAGTTTAAATCCTGCTTAGACATTTACTAGCCTTATGGCTCTGAGAAATAATTTCACTTCTCTTGGGCTCACTTTCCTCATCTGTGAAAAAGGGACAGTAATAGTAACTACCTCATGGGGTTGTTGTGAGGAACAAATGATTCTCTCTCTTTCTAGCAATTTGCATAATTTAAACATTACATATATAAATACTAGAAGCATCACTATTTTAATTATTATTAGCTATTATTATCAAACTTTGGTCAGTGGGTTTATGGATATATGGTAGACATTCAGTATATATTGTAGGATGCAGGTCTTCTGTATGTGACTGGTATATTGATGGTGATGGTGGGCAAATCCTGCTTTAGGGGCAGAAGAGAGTTTTCTTCTAAATATGTTTATTTAAGCATCACAGATTTTTAGACCCAGAAGGGAAGTTACTTCATCTCCTCTGCCACCCTTACCTCCAGTTAATTTCACAAATGAGGAATCTGAGAGGCTAAGTGGCCTAAAGTGATACATCTAGGTCATGGTTGAGCAGTGACTGGAACTCAGGTCTCATGACTTCCAAAAGTATCCTGATTCCCAACCTTGTCCCCCAGGACTCATGTGAAGGAACCATTTGGGAAGGGATAAGGCCAGACTGGGGAGAAGAGAGATGAAAAAGGCTGCTATCACTATTTTAATCTGGTATATATACTCTCTTGTAGGAAAGCTAGCTTAGTTAACCTATCTGCCTGGTTGCTAATGATGTGCCAGCCTTAATAGAGATAATTGGAACCCCTGGTCAGAACACGGCTTTGAGGGCTCATCATGCTGTCAGAGCTTGTACTGGGAACCTCCCCTTACCACACTGAGGAAGGCTTGTTTCAGGATTCCAAGAACATCAACAGTAGCCAGCAAAGGCCAGGGCTCTGAACATGGGAACGAGGTTTGTTTTTTGAGGGATTAAAATTTAAGTATGTGAGCCTGAAGGTGAATCTGAAACAGAACTGGAAGACCAGACCATGAGGGGAAACAAATACACAATTTGTAAAATTTAGAGACTTTTTTATATGTCTGTATGAAACCCCAGGAAAAATACAGATGCACTTATTCTGAACTGGTTCCGAAGGACTACACTAAGGCATCGATCCTTAGATGTTAAGCAGTTAGTCTTAGAGACAACTGAATCCATACAATCTGTGTGATTCAGTGGCAAATGTATGCTTTACAGCCTCCCAATGTGGCAGCACTCCATCAGACAGATTTTCTTTGTTATATTTATTAAAGGCAAATATGTTATGAATCCATAATGTCATAGGTGTGTATGGGAACTCTCTCCACCAAGGCAGATTGCACCCCAGAGCCCATACGTTTGAGAAAGTAGCCTGAGGCTTAGCGAGATTAGGTGACTTGCCCATCATCATAAGTCCAGGAAGTGCCAGAGACAACCTGGGGCAAGTAGACAGAGTGCTGCAACTGGAATGAGGAAGACCTGCGTTCAAATGCCCCACCCCCCTAATACTTACTTGTATGTCTCTAGGCAAATCATTCAACTCCTCAGTATCTCCATTAACTAACTCCTGGTGACTTAACAACTAAATTACAGTTCTTATAACAGAAGTTGCCCACTTGCAAGATCCTTTGCATACTTATTAAAAGAAGCAATCCATTCATTTTAAGTAATTTCTCATATGTGGGGTATCAATTAGAGGAATAGAGAGGCTTTAGCTTTTCTTAGCTCAGGATATGTCTGGCCTGACCCAGAGGAAGAAGTTTGGGAGCCAATGAATGCATCCTGGAAATGAAATTAGGAAAGCTTAAGTTAGCCAGGGGTTGGAGCAATATGGGACCAGAGGTAGAGCCCCAACTTTTCAGAGAGCAATGAAGAAAAGGAACTGGGCCTGGAAGGAGTTGTTTTCAGGACCCTGGATAAGGGCACCTGTATCTAAGCAATTTCTGGATGAGCTAGAAATCTCCTGAGGTATGTAAAGATGTATTTTCCCTTCTCCAAATCTTTCTGTAGCTCTGGAGAATGTGAAATTCACACAGAGGTATAACTAGGATCTTTTTCACCCTGGGGCAAAAACAGGTTAAAAAATGCACTAATTTTAATGCTGTTTTCCCCCAAGTGAGTTTCTGAATCAGGTTGCTGGCTTAATTGGCAATATCTCTGGCTAGTTAGGGTAGGGGCACATACCAGACAGTCTTGGTGGCAGTTGGTGCAGGGAGTAGTCTCAAGGTGGAAGGGGTAATCTGCTCCCTCCCCTTCCTTTTCTGAACCTCTGCTTGCCTTCTTCACCAGGGGTGTCAAAATCAAGTAAAAAAGGAATCATTAAACAGAATAAAGACCCTTTAGGTTGTATACTGACTTGGAAAACCACATATTAACATTGTCATGTTCTATTGTATTTTTATTTATTTAAAAAAGTTTCCCAATTGCATTTTCATCTGGTTCAATTTTTACTCAGGAGTGGCATGTTTGATGTGTCTTGTTCTTTACCACTCTCTAGATCTCTCCTGGACTCACTTTTGCCCTAACCCTCAAGGGCAGGTGAAGGCTGGTGCAGTTGCTACTGGTAAAGGGAGTGGCCAGTATATTTCTCCCCTTTCTTTAGTATCCACTGGCCTGCAATCTCATCCCATCTGTCTCTTGTGGGACTTAACTTTCTCCCCTTCCTCCCCTTCCTCCGCTTCCCCGCTTCCCCCCCATGCCAAAGCAAAGACCAGCCAAAGGAACACAAGGCACGAGACACTGGAAAGACAGTTTCTGACTACTGTATAAAGGAAATGTGTCTACCTAGATATCAGAACTTGGGGCAAAGTCCCACCTACCCTGGCCTAGCTATAGCTCTACTTTCAGGATAGTCTGCTGGCTCAGGTAAAGAGGACTTCAAATTTTACAGATCTCTGTCCTAAGTCACTAGCTCACCCATGCATTTCTCTCCTCTTACTCAAGGTTTTCTGCTTCTTTTCATCTAATATTGAGCTTAGCAGTATACCATTCAGCCAAATTACTCTAATTTGATATAATATAAGCATGTAGCTTATTCTATTACATGTATAAATAGTTAATACATCAGTGGCATCTTGACCATAGAGGTATCTAGGAAGCCACATAAAACCATGGTCTTTACACCATTTTTTCTTCTTTTTCTTTTTTCTTTTTTAATTTATGAAATAAAACAAGCATTTCCATACCATAGTAGAATAAGAAAAAGATGTTGCATATGAAACTGCAGATCTAATATGTAAACTTGCTATTCCCTTTTAAATATATAATACATTTACTATGTAAATTTCTTTTTTCTTCCCTCTCCCCCACCATAGAGATAGCTACCATTAGACAAAATTATTAATGACCACTTACCTTTTCAACCTAATGTCCTAGTCTTTTGCCATACACCCTCTGATCCTGTCATTTTAGAGCACTCACTGTTCTACCTCTTTTTACAATACACCTTGGTTTCTTACTTCTAATTTTCTCATTTATCTTTATCTTTACTCCCCTCCCCCCAAGTTGCTCTTTTAAATAACTTTCTTGTGTTTGGTCTCTGCTGGATATGATACGATATGATGTTTCCAGCTCTCTCCCTGGGTTCCCTCTTAACTCCTCATTTACTCATTTCATAGGCTCTCCTGGGGAAATGCAAGAAGCCTGGGACTTGTATTACGGCATCATCATTTTGTGGGATCCCATGAGAAGGTTTGCCTTGTCTGTGGTATATTACGATTTGTGTTTCACATGTGGGGGTGAATATAGCTATTTCTTCTTAGAGACGCCAGCAAACCTGACCCCTTTGTCACTGATTTCTTGAAGAATTTGCTTGGAAGAATTTCTTGAAGAATCAGGCCCATCTTCTCTAGGGAGTCTAAGCAATGGTGTCAGTGTTCTTATTTATAAACCAGGCAGTTACTCTCCATTGGCACACAGTACTTATTGGTTGGCCTGTCTTAAGGGATACCTGGGGCTTCCAAGGCTTAGCCTGTTTTTCCAGATCCAGGTCTTTCTTCCACCCTGGGCTCACCTCCCCAGAAGTCAAGCTCTCACTGCCTTGTCAACTTTCATTTGCTTATCCTGGGTTTGCATGTTATAAACCCTCCAGCTCTATTTATAAAGGATGAAAGAAAGCTCTAGATTATACATACACATGCATGCACACACATCTGTGCAGTTCTGCAGATATCTTTGAGGGGAAAAAATGCACTAATTTTTATGCGACTTTCCCCCAAGTGAGTTTCTGAATCAGATTCCTGGCTTAATTGGTGATATCTCTGTGGCTATTTGTACTCTCTCACAGCACGGGGATAGGACTTGCTATTGATTTCATAGTTGCTAATGGCAAAAATAAGAATAAAATAAGAAGCTTTTCTGGCAAAGACTAAATCCAGCCCTGGAATTGCACAGCTTTATTATTTTCGGTTGCCAAGAGGTGATCTGCTTAAATATTTCAAGTTGTTTTATTTAATAAACTTCCTGTTTCCATCCTTTTTTTTTATGGCAGGTGGGATGGCAATGAAGCCCATGCTTGTGGAGGTGGCACAGCTGTGAGAGTGTTGACCTTGGAGATTTGGCCCCAGAAGGGTTAGCATCTGTTAGAGTCTCCTCTCAGGGGTGGTTTCGGGAGGGAAAGAGGGAGCTGGGAGCAAAAAGAATGCAAAAGAAAGGCTTTGGAATCTTGGATAGGGGATTTGCTATGTTTCAATTTAATTTTAAAGCACTTATTCAGCACCCCCTATATGCCAGGCACTATGCGAGAGACCAGGAATATAAAGACAAAAATAAAAGGATACCTGCCCTTGAGGAGCTTACATTCCACTGAGTATATACACAGATGAGTAAACATAAAGCACATACAAATAAATACAAAGATATTTTGGTGGTCTGGGAAAGCACTAGTAGAGTAGGGAATTAAAAAAAAAGCCTCATATAATCTCTTGTACTTAGCATACACAAGGTCTCCCAAAGAGAGAGCTGCCTTTTAAGCTTTCAAGAATGTCTCTCTATGCAAGTCTAAATTAGCTTAGGGTGATTTTGAAATGATAGATACCTTCTCTCTATCAATAACCAGGTAGTATATCTCCTACCCACATCACTGCTCCATTTCTGCCCCTCCTACTCCACCACAGCTCTGAAGATCAGAGATTATCTGATTATCTCTGGCTTTAGGGAAACAGACACACTAATGCATTGTTGGTGGAGCTGCAAATTTGTCTAGCAATCATGCAAAGCAATTGGAACTATGCTGCATATTGTGCATACCCTTTCATCTACAAATATCACTACTAGGCCTATAAATCTCAGAGACCAAAGAAGGAGGAAAAGGACTTACATGTACAAAAATATTTCTAGCAGTTCTTTTTGCTGTCACAAAGAACAAGAAACTATCATCAAATGGGGAATGACTGAACAAATTATGGCACATGAATAGAATGCAATGATTGAAAAGATAATTTCAGAGAAACCTGGGAAGATTGGTACAGACTGATTCAGAGTGAAGTGAGCAGAACTAAGGATATAATTTATTAAATATCAACAACATGGTAATGACAAACAACTTTGAAAGATTAAAGAACTCTGATCAATGTAATGGCCAGCCATGATTCCAGAGAACCGATAATTAACCATGCTACTCATCTTCTGACAGAGAGGTGATGTACTCAAAATGCAGAATGAGACATATGTTTTTAGATATGGCCAATGCGAGAATTGTTTTTTTCGTTATACCTATTTGTTACAAGAGTTTAAATTTTCTTTTTCTTTTCTATTGAGGAAAGGGAAGTGGGAGAGAGAGAAAATAAATGCTTATTAATTTAAAAAATAAAATATAAGTGACATAAAATGAATTCATCTCGCTTCTCTGTCTCTGTATCTGTCATCTATCTCTGTCTCTCTGACTCTTTCTCTTTCTCTCTTCTGAGTGGGAATATCCAAATTTCCTGGGACTGCTTCTTAAAATATTTTATGGGAAGGCATTTTTCAGCACCAAACAGGGAAAGATTTCTATTTCCCTGACATAATGGTATTATTGATGAGCTTTCTATGGATATGTCTCAGCCACCCAACTCCATTGTAAGTCAAGGACTATTCCTTATTCTTCCATATAGTTCTTTTATATATTTTCCCCACATTGCTCAGCACAGTACCTTGCACACAATAGGTTTGCAGTAATCCTTGTCACTGCTACTGGCAGTCTCTGAGCTAATTATAAAGCAAGGCTTCAATTTGTTACATCATCAGTCTGACTCCTCTCCACTAGGGGCCTTTCTCTCATCTTTTGCAGATAGATGGATTAGTTTGATTGAAAGGAGTTTGATATGAAGAGGACAAAGAGTCTGGGAGATGGAAGAGAGAAAGGTGAATATTGTAGGGGTGAGATGTGAGCTGTTTTCTTAGCTGCTTTCTTATTTGTCTTAATCTTATTATATTACCAGCTACCATTTTTTCTTTTCCATTTCCATTACCCATTCCTCTTTTCTCTCCTTCTTTCCTGTTCTTTACCACTCTTCTTCTCCCTTCTTCCTCTCATTTTTACCATTCCCTCTCTTCCTCTTTCCATTTGTGATAAGTCAAAAGCCTATAGTTTGGAGGAGCAGGCTATTTTGGGGGCAAGCTGGCTCTGCTCCAGACATGCTGCTCCTCCTATCCAATACTGCCCATCTGTCCTTTCTAGGGGACCCATTTCCACTCTGTACTCAGTGCCAGGAATCTTGGTTGTTGGATGATTCCAGTTTCTAGGCTAACTAGCATATACCTGCCTGTGACAGTAGAACTGGGAAATCAATCAGGTCATGCCCCAGTGAGACTCTTTATCTTATTCTATAAAATATCTGATGCTCTTCTGAATTATATTGATGAATTTTTTGCATGTGACAAACCTGCCCAGAACTAGGAATGTTAATAAGAGCCTGAAAAAAATCCTTGGTGCTTAGTATGAAGGAAGCATCTTACATGATCATTTATCTCTTTGTTTCTCTTGCTTTGGCCTGAAGATCATCTCATGTAAGACCTGGATTCCCTACTGGCTAAGTCACAGATAGTAATAATAGCTAGCACTTATACAGAGGTTTAAGGTTTGCAAAAATTTTTTTTTTCAAAATATTTCATTTGATCCTCACAACAACCCTGCCATTTAGGTACTATTATTATCCTCATTTGACAAATGAGGAAATTGAGGCATTTGGAGGTTAAGGGACTTATTCAGGATCACATAGCTAGTAAATGTCTGAGGTTAGATTTGAATTCAGGTCTTCTGACTCTAGGTCTAACACTCTGTGCACTGCAACACAGCTGTCTCATGTATTGTTCCCTTTGAAACATCACATTTTAGCCTTGCTTCTTAGGCAAATATAATCCTGATGTATCCTTTATCCCTTACCCCTACCTCTGTGTGTCTCAAGTTAAGCTTTTTCCATGTGTTAATGAAATTCACTAAATAAAAGCCTTTTGCTTTTGGCATTACTGACCAGCTTGTTTCTTGGATGGAAACCTTTAATAAATGCCCCAAAGCAGTTGTGATAGGATGGGATATTACTTCTCTCTTTCCTCTCCTCATTTGGCCTTCTCTTTTTCTCATGGAGTCATAGAATCTCAAATTGGAAGGGACCTCAAATGGCATCTGGTGCAATGAGACCCAAGTAGGATCCTCCTCTTCGCCATTCCTGACAAGTGATCATTCAGTGGTGAAGGGGACTCTTACATTGCTCATCCTATTTGTGGAGAACTTTTAATTGTTAGCAAGTGTTTCCTTTGCTTATTTCAAGGGATATCTAGGTAGGACTTTTGTTCTACCACTGCACAAATCTAGACATTGTGTCTCTCTCTGTCATTGCTAACCTATGTATAGTTTGTACCTGAGAAATTCTCCTACTGAGAGTAAAGGTTATTTCTGAAGGTCCTATAGCCTGAGAGTGTGTGACTGCAGGTACCTGGCTATCATGGAGGTGAGAGCGAGGAATTTATATTTTAGCCTTCTTATAAAAGGTGGAGGTAGAGGTAGAGGGAGAGGGAATAAGCATGTTTTAGGTTACTATTATGTGCCAGCCACAGTGCTAAGTGCTGTACAAATAGCATCTCAGGAGGATTGATGAAACAGAGCTACCAGTCTGGAGTTTCCTCTGGGATGCAAATAAATCTAACTTTAGCCTTTATAGGCCTGGAGAGAACTAACACTCTGGGATCTGGGAAGACTGAGTGGGCCATCACCTGTCATCTTGACGTATGTCTTGCCACAGGACTCTGACGACTCTGGAAGAGAGAGTGAGGCTGATGACTTTGTGCAGCTCTGACTCACTTAAATCCAATTCATGTGCAAGTCAAGACATCACCTTCATGATGTCATCGGTCCTTTTTGAGAACAAAGAATGAACAACAACAACAGTAATAACAAGGAAGACTGAAGGTGGATGCAGGAAGGAAGGAGACAGGCTTCTGTCTCCTGATCTGTCAAATGGCTCTGTGATAGCATCTATTTGTATGCCTCCTCTTGTCATGTAGATTTTATCCCACCATGCCTGCCGGTTCTGTGTGACTTATATCCATGTCCCCTCACGAGTTTGACACAGAGGGCCCACCCACCATGTGGGAGGTGGGGGTATGAGGGTAGGATATGGTGAGGGTAGCAATAGTGCACTCTGGCTATCTACCTGGCATTCTTTACCCTTGCCACATGATCAACCCTCCTTTTCTTTTTATCACATTTTTCTTTGGTGACATCTTTCATCACTGGTTACATATGGCAGCCTGTTCACACCCACTTTGGGCCCCTCTATTGCCCTTTGCTTGATATTCATTTTCAGTTCTTTGGAGACTTTTGGATCCTGCTTTTGGATCTGACATGAAACAATGTTGTAGGATGTTGGTATTAAAAGAATGGGCCTTTTTTGGGATTGAGGAGGAAAGGTTAGGGGTTATTAAAGGAACTTTGCAATTTCTCAAGGGCAATCCAGTCCTCTCTTTCTCTCGGAGTTCAACCTCCTGTTGAACTTCCCTTCCTCATTGGAGAGTGGGAAAAGTCATGAAGCCAGGACTGCCAACCAACAAAGTTGGCTGGTGTTTTATCACAGAGGTTGGTGCTATTTTTTTTTTATTGAAATGAGCACTATTTACATGGCTTTCCTTTTTATGTTTTAATTTTGGTAATTCTTTGTGGATCACCAGCCCCAGGAATAAAAAGAAAGAGATGCAGGGTTAGGCCAATGTTGATGCTTGAGAAACGGATTCTTTTTGAAAATATCAGTCTAGGGTGGGGAGGGAGGAGGTGACAGTGGAAGGAAAGAGTGTGCCTCTATCTCTATTACTGATTTAGAAACTGGAGTTCAGATCAGGTCTAGTTTCAGCTACATTTCAGTGTAACAAGGCCTGCCTAATTCTAGAGTTTTCCAGAAAGATGTTTTACAACTTTGAAATTTCCCTCCTTTGTTACTTTGAATCCCTGTTTGTTCCCCTTTAGTCATTAGCAATAAAAGCCTTAGGAAACCTAAAAAGGGGCTGTGTACTTATTTCAGAGACAGCAGGGAATGGGGAAAAATTGGAAACAGCATCTCTTTCTGGGGAAGAGCAGGGGAGGGAGACAGTTGGGAGTGATAGCTAGGGAGCGGGCAGCTCAGGCAGGAGAAATGGTGTGGGAAGGGATTTGGACATTTAACATCAGCAGGAGATCCACATGGCACCACAGGGGAAAAGGTGGGATTGGGGGGAGGGAAAAGCCTTTACTCCAAAGGTCAAAGGCTCCCCAAATGGTCCAACAGGTCTGGGATGGGGGGTTAAGGGGGCTCCAGGCTTCTTATCAAGAAGTGGTAAGCACTTTGATTCAAGCCTACATGAGACTATATGGATGAGTATATTAGGGGCTAGGAAATCTCTGTCATGCAAATGAGAACTAATGAGGCTTTCATGATTACCTTTAATTAGCTTTACTGCATGTGGCTGCTGATATATGTGTGTAGACTCAGACAGGCAATACACATAGAGTCTATTGGCTTCATTAAAATGAGAGGCTTTTAAAAAATGAGTCTGCAATATGCAAATTGCCTATTAAATGTTTAATAAAAAAGATTCCAGGGCAAAAAAATTGACTGTACATCTATTTCTGCCCATGTTTCTGCTTGAGAGCAAGTGTGTGGAAATGAACACCATGTTTCTTTCTCTTCCTGCCCAGGGTAACTTGGTGTCTAATAACCCAGCAGGGCTTAGAGGCAAAGTTCTTCTTTTCATACTTCTACTCCCCTTGTAATGATGATCAACTTAGAACAGGGAATAGGCTCATTTTGTCTAATCTCTCCCTGTTCCTCTTCTGCTTTCCAGGGAAGCTGAGCACCAAGAGTAACTGGAAAGACATTTCCCTTTAGTGAAGGACTCTAGTTTACAAGGTCAGCCTCTTCTCTACAAACTCCATATCCTTTCAGCTTTGGGGTTACTGATGAGGCTATCTATGATGGAATCAGATCCATTAAAAGTGGTTTGGGGTACCTGCCTTTCACCAGGACTCAGTCTCACTAATCAAAGCACTTTTCTGGAACACACGGTTTCCTAGGCTCTCTTTATCCCTTGTACTGTTGCTGAGTATGAGTGAGGCTGCAGAAGGAAATGTCAGACTACTCCAGTATCTTTGCCAAGAAAACCCCAAATGGGATCATAAAGAGTCAGACATGAATGAAAAACAACTGAAAAAATGAATAAAGCACCTGAGAATTTTGACTGCCATATTCAAAAAATTTATGGTAGCTTAGTCTGGGAAACACAAAGTTCAAAAGTCAGGGAAGTCTTTTTAACTATTGGGATTCTGTGTCATTTGCTAAGGAGCTAGAAAGTTCCAACTGGTTTCATTTCTTTGGGGCTCAAATTCTCATTTGGATTCAATTCAACAAACATTTGTCATGTGCCTACTATACACCAGGTACTATACTGGTGCACTGGAGATACAAAGACGAAAATAAAAACTATTCACATCTTCAAAGAGATTACATTCTACCAGATTTCAGGGCTCCAAGAGAGTCAGCCATAGGAAAATACTCCTTTCCTTTTTTTCCTAGGGGAAGATGCTAGTATCATTTAAGCTTGATGTCAGGAAAATATTCCTAACAATTAGCACCCTTCAAAAATGTAATGGACTATTATCTGGTGGTAGTATATTTACCTCCCTTGGGGTTGGGGTATGAGGGCACAGCAGCATCAAATCAAGGCTGAGGATCACCTGTCAGTAATATTATAGAGGAAATTCTTTTCCAAATGTGGGTTGGACTAGATGGCCACGGGTTCCCCTTTCAACTCTGAAATTTCATAATCCTGTGATTTTTGTGGGCTGGGAGCCCAACACATTTTGTAGTTATACTAGGGTGAGAAGTGCATTCTGTGTTAACTAGCCTAAGATTTAATGTTTTCTTTTCTAGCCCCTAAGGTTCTGAAAAAAATCCCAGCCCTTTCTCTGCTGACCTTCCTTAAAACTTGACTTTGATGCACCACTGTAGTAGGGAGTTGTCCCTGGATTCTTGAAAGCAATGCTAGTTGAGTACAAACTTTGCCAGGTACTGCCAAGCTTGAAGGACTTTGAGTGCAGCTGGGAGATGAAGGCTTCAAGTGTAGCTCGATGTCAGACTCTGTCTTCTGTCTCAGAACCAGCTTAGCAAAGTTCTGAGAAATCTACCAACTAGAAAGTAGTTTATCAGGTCATGATTTCTTTTTCACCATGGCAACCCATGAAGACTGTAAAATAAGGCATGGAGAGGTCATGATCTATGTTATTAGGATGACTTTGGACATTTGAAGAATATATAAATCCTCAAAATATTTAAGCCAGTCTTTGCTGAATTCAGGGTGAGATGAGTTTGTCTACACCTGGGGCAGGATAGAGAAGGGGTATCAGAGCAGTGCAGATGCCAGATGTCGTGATAGAAAAGGCTCCTGTGGATCAAGATCTCAGGAAAAGGTTTGAAATCATGGAGAAGTCAAGAGAAAACATTAGCCAAGACTAGTGTTCTCTAAGTTTGTTCTCCCAGTACAAAGACCTAATACACTTCTGGGTTCCTGTACTTAACTGGGAAAAGAAATATATGAAATAAAAAATGGCTGCCCAGCCCCAAATTCTGGGATCTGGAACATGTTTCATGCTTTGGGGCAAATATTAAACCCTCACTCACAGCCTTTTTTGCTCATGTTTTAGACTGAATTCTACTTGAACTGACTGGTTTCTTAGCCCATAGTAGATTTAAAGCAAAAAAAAAAATTATAAGTGGTGGGGGAGGGCTTGGGCTGCTAGGGTCAGAAACAATGGCAATAATAAAAAATGTCAGCTGACAGCCTGAAAATGATGGAGGAGGTATGTACACTATAAAAAGTAGACACACAAAATAAAAAAAGCACAATGTTCTGGGGCTGTTTAGTTTAGAGCAAAGAGCCCTGAACACTTCTATTGCTCCTAAGGTCATCACTGTGTTAAAACACAGTAATTAACATTCATTATAATGACTCAAAGCTATCAAGAAAAGGTTATATTCTGTTCAGTATCTCCTGTTTAAAGAGGTAAGGGCATTTATAATATATTTTAGAAAGATTTCCATTCCGATGGTTAGAATAATAAGATCTTGGTGCTTAGAGGGGTTAGTTTCATTCATTTGGGAAATTCAATTCTGTGCAGCTCTTGCTTCCTGGAGAATGTCATCTAATGCAGCTTCAATTCATAGGACCATACATTTATAGGTGAAAGGGACCTTAGAGTTCATCCATTTCTACCCATCCATTTATCAGATGAAGAAACTGAGGCTCAGAGAGGTAGTGATTCACCCAAAGTCATAGTGCTAGTAAGTGGAAAAACTGGGATTAAATTAATTAAATCAGGTCCTCCTGACTCCAGGACCAGCTTTCTATCCACTGCTCTGAGTTCTTAGGAGGACCTGAGTTCAAATTCACCCTCAGTATTTATTAGCTGCGTGGCCCTAGGCAAGTCACTTAATTAAATTAATTAAACCTAGGGCCTCTGACTCCAAATCTATTTGTTTTTCCTCTCACAGTGGCTCATAAGAGCATTTAAAATACATCTCTTTGGCACTAGCCTACTGGCTAGCCCTGAAGAGGGGTTCTGAAGGAGAGCTTGCCTGAGTGGCTAAACCTGAATCTTGGTGCTCCCTGGCTCGGTACAGAGTGAGAACAGGTGAGCTACCTTCCCCAACTGAAAGATGGAGATATGTGGCCTGTCATTTGTCCTTTGTTATCCAGGAGGCTCATGGCATCAGGAAGGTCATGCCATGACTTGCAAGTGAATTGGATTAAGCTGTGCAAAGTCACTAACCTCGCTTTCTCCTCCGGAGCCATCTGGAATGTGGCTGGAATGAAAAAAGGAAGAAAAACCCAAGAGGGCAAAAATAAAGAGTGGATAGGGGAGGGAAAGTGGGAGAGCTGAGCTTGGGGAGAATGATGAGGCAATTAGATGGTATAACCTTATGGTTGGTTTTGTCAGAGGCCACTTGGATGAATCCCTTTAAGAACCAGAAAGAGTAGATATAGAAGTGCTGTCCCCAGAACCTTCAAAGCAGCAAAGGCACATATAACATTGGAGCTACAAAGGTTCCTATGCCTCACCTGTATCAACCCTATCCATTTGCAGATTATTTAGGGAACAGAAAGACAATCTGCTCAGGGTTAAAAGCTAGTTGTTAGCAGTTACTAGGAACTGAATTAAAGTCTCCTATTTCCCTCCTCAGTGTTCTTTTCATCATTCCATGCTGTCGATTACCTCTGGTTATCTCCATTGTGGGGCAGCTAGGTTGGGCAGTGGATAAGAACTGGCCCCGGAGTCAGGAGGACCTGAGTTCAAATTCACCCTCAGTATTTAGTAGCTGTGTGACCTTGGGCAAGTCACTTAACCCTGTTTGACTCAGTTTTCTCATTTGTAAAGTGAACTAGAGAATGAAATGGTAAACCACTCCAGTGTCTTTGCCAAGGAAACCTTAAATGGGGTCACAAAGAGTTGGACAGAACTGAACAACAAAAATCTTCATTATCAGCAGCCTTGACCTCTTTTTCTGGAAAGAGCCATAACTAAATGTTCTAGAACCTAGGACAAATTTAGTTGTAAGGTGAGAATATTAGCAGTATTGCAAAGTATGGTCTCATTATAGGTGTAAGTTTGCTAGGAGAGGAGGGATCCATGTCCTCCAAAGAGTCCTGCAAATGTTAGGGGGAAGTAAAAGGAGAGAGACAAAGAGAGAGAGAGACACAGAGAGAGAGAGAGAGAGAGAGAGAGAGAGAGAGAGAGAGAGAGACAGAGACAGATAGAGACAGAGAGAGAGAGAGAGAGACAGAGACAGAAATCCTGGGAGTGGTTGCCCTACCTGGGTGCATGAACCCAAGGAAAGCCACAAGGTGAAGTCCCAGTGGTTGCCATAATGATAGTATGTATACTCTCCTGGATGTCTATACCCAAAATAAAACCCTGTTTGCTCCCATGCTAGCTGCAGCTCTGGATCTGGCCTGTTTCATTGCTTGCTTCTGAGTTGTTGACCCACAGTCCCCTCTTTTGACCTTGCTTATAGACTTAGTTAGCATTGGACACCGTTTTTGCTGTGTTAGGGATTCTACCTTATCTTCCCATCTCTGAACCTCATAACCAGCCCTCTTTCCCACTGCCCATGATGGGTGTTGCTTGCTGGAAGGGCAGTTGCAGATTGCAGATTTTTAACTATTTATGAACTCCATGCAATATAGCAATCATGTCCCTAAATATACTACACTGTACAATCTCAGGCAAATTAAAGTACCAGATAAATCTTTCCTCTCAATTCAACAAATGTTTATTACATTCGATTTTAAAATGATGGTGAGCAATAATAAACTTTATGGAGAAGTTCCCTTAGCCTTATGTAACGGGAGAAATTCAGCAAGTTTACTGGAACTTTAGTATGGGTAATGGAAACAACCTGGATTTGTAGTTAGAGGATTTGGGTCAGATTCCCCTCTCTTCTGTTAACTATTTCATGATTGCTGTCTCATTCTCCTCACTTGTAAAGTGATGGTCCCTAAGGTCAGGTCCTTTACAAATTTAAATCACCAGGAAGGATCTCCCTTTCCTGCTCTCTACTACTGACTCTAGTCCTAGCATCTTGGAAAGGGTACTAACTCTGTCCTCAAAGCACCTGGGTTCAAATCCCAGCTCTGTTACTTATTATCTGTAGGACCTTGGACAAGTCACTTAACCTCCCTTGACCTAGGTTTCTCAACTGTAAAATAAGGGTGTTGGGCCTCTAAGATATTTTACAACTTTAGGTCTAAGATCCTATTATCCTATTCCACAATCAACCACAATTCACCCAGACAAAAATCCCGAGTCCCAGGATCCCTTGAGAATATAACAAATTTCCTCAGTAGCTCCCTGGAGGGTTGGCCCTGGTTTATTTGAATCTGGTGCTGAGGACAAACCCAGAAGGGTGCAGACAGGGGGAGGGGGAACAGCAGCTCTTTTCCAAGAGTTTTCCAACTGGTGATTGACAGGGAACTTATCAGTGAGTCCATGCAGCACCATCTATCCTCCATTAGGCAATGCAAGGACTCTCTAGGGGGAAGGGGGAGAGGAAAAGGTTTCTTAAATGTAAGCTTGGATTTATTTGCCACAGCCCATCACAGGAGGAAGATGCTAAGCAAAGCTAAATCGCTAGCTTCAGGTCCCAAGTGAAAATAGACCATCCCCTTCTGAATGGATTTAATGACCCAGGTACCTTCTCTTTGATCAGGATGTGAGAGATAAATTTATAGTGTCTGCTCCTCCATCCTTTTTAATCCAATACATATTTCAAAACCAGGGAATAGGTCTCTGGTTAATTAAGTAAATCATCTTAAATCAGCTTGGGAAAGCCTGTGAATTACGAGGAAGGAGGTGCTTGGGAAGCCCATGGGATGAATTTGGATATGGGAAATTTAAAAATGCCCATGAATATCAACATCCATGTGCATTGGTGAAGTTTCTCCCTATTCCAATTTATTCTCCATGTGGTTCCCAAAGTGATGTCCTAGAGTGCAGGTAGGACCATGTTACTTCCCAATTCAATAAACTACAGTTACCTATTACCTCCAGAATAAAACATAAGGGTTTTTTTTTTTGTTTGGCACTTGAAGTTCTTCATCACCTGGTTTATTTCTACCTTTCCAGTCTTCTTATACATTACTCCTATCCATGTGCTCTATGATTCAGGTACGCTGGCTTCCTTGCTGTCCCTCCCACATCAAACTTCATTTTCCATTTCAGAACCTTTCTACTTGCTGTTCTCCATACCTAGAACGTTCTGCTTTCTCACTTCCACCTCTTAGAATCCCTGGCTTCCCTTGAGACTCAGGTCAAATATCACTTTCTGCAAGGACCTTCTTCTATCCCCCAGCTTCTAGAGCATTCTCTTTCAAGGAAAAGGTTCTTAACCTGTGATCCATGGACTTTAAAAAATATTTTGGTGACTATTTCGGAACAACTGGTTTCCTTAACAATCACATGAATCTTATTTTGTGCATTTAAAAACATTATTCTTAGAAGGGCATCATATGCTTCACCAACTGCTAAGTGGGTCCATGACACAAAAAGTTTAAGAACCCTTAGTCTAATGTTATCTTCTATTTATACTGGGTAGAACATTGATAAGAGTCCCTTAATCCTGTTTGCCTAAGTTTCCTCATCTGTAAAATGAACCAGAGAAAGAAATGGCAAACCATTCCACTGTCTTTGTCATGAAAATCCCAAATGGGGTCACAGAGAGTCGGATACGACTGAACAATAATCATCATCAAAGAAGAAGTACATTCCAGATAAGGGAGATGAAAGTTAGAAATGCAAAGAGACAAGAGGTGTCAAGAGAAGATTGGGGAGGACAATTGATAATTTTTGTGACTGGAATGTAGAGGACATAAGGGAGATTGGTGAGAAATAAGCCTGGAAAAGTAGGGTGGAGTCAAGTAAAAAGATTTTAAATGTCACATAAATGGTTTTACATGGCCAATAAAATACCACTGAAGATTTTTTGAGCAGTAGAGTGACATGGTCAGAAAGCATTAGGAAGATTCCCAGAGTGGTCTGCATGACAGAATGGTCAGTCACAGTTTGGTCCATTTGAGGCTTGAAACCAGACTTTTCCTCTGGAATCCCATCACTGGAATAAATGAAGGCTGGCTGGAGCACCTCATAAATCTGATTGCTTCCTCTCATCCACAAGCCCAGGCTTTGAAAAGTAGGGATGATAGCAACACACCATTGAGCTCAGCCCCTGTTCACATTCATAAAGATTCATTCTTATATTGTCAGATAAGTCTTCCTGAAAGAGCTTTCATCAAAGTCCTCCCTGGCTCAAAAACCTTTAATGGCTCCCTACTGTCTACAAGACAAAGTCCAAACTCCTTAGTGTGGAAGACCTTTTATAATTCAACCTTGCCACGTTTCTTTTATCATTTTGAACTACTTAAAACTATATTTCTATTAGAAAATTTTCCAACCTTACAACATTTAGTCACCTTTTTCATTGAAGTTTTACTGATGCCCTTTCTCTTTATAACACTGTAATTTAGATATAACTTCTGCCACCCCCTCCAGTGGGCCTTCCCCTGTAACAGAGAAAAACAGATAAGCAAAAACAACTGACTCACCACTATGAGTGACAATGTATTTTCAGCATTCCTTACTCATAGTACTCCTCCACAGAAAGGAGGGAGGTGTATTCCTTCACCTTTTCTCTGCAGCCAAAGTTAGTCATTGCAGTCACTCAGTGCTTGGTTTCATTTTCATGTTCTTTAAGCCACATTGTTGTAACCATTGTGACTATTTTTGCTGCTTTTGATTATTTCAATACTCTTACTGTATCAGTTCATAAAGGTCTTCCTATATTTCTCTCATATACAAAGACATTATTTCGTATGGCTCAAAACCCATTACATCCTTATGTCAAAATTTGTTCAATATTTCCCCAATTGATGATATCTATTTTTTCTACCATAAAAAAGTCTTCAAAAGAATATTTCGGTATACATTTTGTATTTGACCTTTTGTATTTGACCCAAGCAATAGGATCTTTGGGACAGAGTGTAAACAGTTTAGTGACATTCCTCAAACAACTCCAAATTATTTTCCATATTGATTGGACCAGTTCTGTGCTTGTCTTCATGTATCCCCTCTGGTATTGATCACTTCTGCCTTTTGCCATCTTTGCCAACTTAGCTCTCAGACTTCTTCATCACTTCAACATTGGCCAAGCTAGAAACAAATTCCTTTTAAGGCTATTAAAACAAAAGACTTGATGGATTGATTCATCCTTTCGGATTTGACATTGTCTTCCTAGTCTCTTCTTGTAAAAAAGGACTTCCAGGAGGATATCCTTCATTGTTAACATTAGGGATGCTAATTGGGGAGGGAGTCATGGATTCTGTATAATTGTCCAAGTGGTATCTCAGGCAGGGGCTTTTAACCTGAGGTTCATGAACATTAAAAAAAAACATTTTGATACTTGTCTTTCAACATAATTGACTTCCTTTGTAATGCTATGTGTTTTATTCTTTGCATTTAGAAGCTTTTGTCCGAGGAGTCCATAGGTTTTACCAGAATAACACCAATTAACAAGAAGGTTAAGAACTCCTGCTCAAGGAACATCTGGACTTATTTCTCTCACCAGAAGTCTGGAAGAGTTACCATGACCTCTCTGGATGTTTTAATACTTCAGGGTCAGCCCGTTAATCCCTATTTATTCTCACTGTCGCCAGCTGATACTTCTGGCTGGGAATCTGTCTATCCCACACATTGCCCACATGGAATGCACTATTTGGTCACTAATGCATTCCTCTACTGACCCTTAAGCAAACAGAGCACGTTGGTGTTTTGTCAGCATTTTTATTACTGATAACTCCCGGAGAAGAAACAGTATAAACAGACAGGGAAAGTTGCAGTATCAACAATTAAAGGATTTAAAACTGGAAGGGACCTTAGATGATAATTTAATCTCCTCCTCCTCCCCCCATTTTGCAGCTGAAAAAACTGAGACCCAGAGATAGCTACTAATTGGCAGAGACAAGATTTGCTTACTGGTCTTCTGACCCCCTACCCAGTGCTCTATCTACCACTTTATGTAGTCTTCAGAGTATGAAGTTACTATTTTGAATCTTAGACACTGCATTTCCTTGGCACTTGGGGGAAAAGCATACTTGAAAGTATAGGCTTCATTTTATTATGGTTCTACCTAAAAGGGCTTCTTGCTGTCCTATGAATTTGTACCTCACTTTCTTGCCTTCATGCTTTTGCTTATGCTGTTTCCCATGCCTGGAATATCTTAAGGCCTTTCCTCATTTACAACTCCACCTGTTGAATGACTACTTTTCTTAAAACTTCTATTTATTTATTTAAAATCTATTAATTACAAAAATAAAATTATTTATTTCTAAAATCATTTATTTTGTGATGTCTCCTGTTTTTTTCATCATTATAGTTATGCCCAGTATTTTTTCCCTGCCTGCTCCTAGAGAGCTATCCCATAGAACACATAGTCATTTTTAATGAAGAAAAAAATCAGCACAACTGACTGATACATTGAAAAAGTCCTGAAACGGACAATGTGTAACACCTATGGACCTCCCATCTCCACAAAGGGGTGGGTTTGAGGGTGCTTTCTCATTTCTTCATGCTTGATTTTATAATTTTGTTCTGTTCACTTTAGATTCTTTTTGTGTGTGGTTATACTTTCCATTTACATCCCTGTAATTATGTCTATTGTTTTCTTGGCTTTGTTTATGACTATCCATTTTTAAAAGTCCACATGAAATGCTACCTCTTCAATAGAACTTCTTCTTAGTTGATCAGGAGTTATCTTACCCTGTGGACATCACATAAAACTTGGTACATATCTCTCTTCTGTCTGTATCATGTATGAATCAATTAATTAATAGGAATTTATTAATGTGTAAGGTACTAAAGATACAGAGACAAACATGAAACAGTTCTTGCCTTCAGGGAGCTCACCTTCCCCTGGGGGAAATAGCATACAAACCATGTTCAATATATACACTTGTAATATATCCAAAATGGATAGTTGATACATACAAGGTAATTGGGGGTAGGCAAGGGAGGCATTAGCAGCTGGGGGGGGGCAGGAAAGGCCTCATGTAGAAAGAGGCATTTGGAGGAAACTAGAATTCTCAGTGGCAGAGGGGAAGAAAGAGTGCATTGAAAGCATGGGGACAAGCACAGAGGTATAGAAATGGGAGATGGTGAGGCAGCTAGGTGGGGCAGTGGATAGAGCACCAGTCCTGGATTCAGGAGGACCTGAGTTCAAATCCAGCCTCAGACATATAACACTTACTAGCTGTGTGACCCTGGGAAAGTCACTTAACCCCCATTGCCCAACCAAAAAAAAAAAAAAGAAATGGGAGATGGCATGCCACGTGTAAGGAATAGCGATAAGGTCACTTTGGCTGGACCAGGAGGACATGAAGGGGAGAAATATACAATAAGGCTGGAAAGGTAGGTTGGAGCTAAGTGGTGCAGGATTTTAAATGCCAGTATTTTTGTAAAGGTAATAGGGAACCACTAAAGTTATTGAGCAGGGGAGTGACATGGTAAATCCTGTCACACCTTGACAGCTCTGTGGAGGATGGATTGCTGAGGGGAGAGATTTGAGACAGGGAGAACCATTAAGGAGGCTGTATTACCTTGTACATCAGTGATTTGTGCTCTTTACATAAATCTTTCTCCATTGCTTCTTTATGACATCAAGATCTCTGCATTTTCAAAAACTATGTCAGCAGAGATCAAGGTATGAGAGTTGCTGCTGAGCTGAAGAGCTTCAGGTATAGGTGGTATCTGCTATCTGAGGATCAGGCTAAGTTCTTATCATCAGAAGATTAGTCACCCAGCAATACATTTTCTCACTGTAACAACTCATAGAGAATGTGGTATGGTGAAAAGAATGTGAGTGCTACAGAATGAGGCTTTAGAATTGTCATGCTGGAGAAGACTTTTAAGAGTCCCTTGGATGGCAAGGAGGTCAAATCAGTCAATATCTAAAGAAATTAATTCAGACTATTCACTGGAAGGTGAAGCTTAAAAACTTTGGCCACATAATGAGAGGATAGGACTCATTGGAAAAGACTCTGAGGTTGGGAAAGATTGAAGGCAAAAGGAAAAGGGGATGGCAGAGATGAGATGGATGGATAGTGTCATGGAAACAACAAACATGAACTTGTACAGACTTTGAGAAATAATGAAGGATAAAAGGACCTGGTGTGCCATGGTCCATGGAGTCATGAAGGGTCTGATGTGACAGAATGATTGAACAACAACAAAAACAATTTGGCATTATAGGGTCAGGGTTCAAAGCTTGGCTTTGTCATTTACTACCTGTGTGATTTTGTTACTTAACATCTTGGGACTCGGTTCCTCATTTGTAAAATTAAGGGGTTGGATTAAAATTCCAGTTCAACCTGAACAGTTCTCAACCTGAGATCCACAGGCTCCCTAGTAGAGTCAGTGATCAAATTTTGGGGAGTCTGTGAACTTGAATAAAAGACAATTACTTTAGTATTTTAAGGTAATCAGTTTCCTACTTAATCTTATGCATTTTATCACAGACATTTAAAATCATTATTCTGAGAAGGGGTCATAGGTTTCATAGTCTGCCAAAGGAATCCATGACACAAAAAAGGTTAAGAGCCACTGAACCATATGTCCCTAAAGGTCCCTTGTGTTTCTAAATTTATGGTCTTATAAACCTATTTAGTCACTGACGGGTTGTCTTCTTTGTCCAGTAGGGGGAATACCCACTCAAATGAAACACCAGAACTCTTACATTTGTGTTTCATGCTCCCCATTAAACTGTGGGTTTCAAGGGGATGGGGTCTTATTTAAAGCTAGCATTACTCCTCAGGGGGCAGCTAAGTTATGCAGTGTGTCAGGCCTGGTGTCAGGAAGACTCATCTTCCTGATTTCAAATCTGGCTTTAGACACTTACTAGTTGTGACCCTGGGCAAGTCACTTAACCCTGTTTGCCTCAGTTTCCTCATCTGTAAAATGAGCTGGAGAAGGAAGTGGCAAATCACTCTGGTATCTGTGCCAAGAAAACCCCAAATGGGATCACAAAGAATCAGACACAACTGAAAAATGACTGAACAACAACAACAAAAATTGCTCCCTAATACAGTGAACCACACACAATAGACATTAGATTTTTGTTAAATTGAATTAAAGACACTTAATCTTTCTGAGCCTTGCTTTCCTCATTCATTCCACAAGTATTTACAAAATGGCTTTTTTGTGTGCAAGGCACTGTTCATTGGGCATATCCAGATAAGGCCCTACCAACTCTTGCACATATGAAGCTTATTTTCTATAGGGGGCAGAGAATAAAGGTATGCGTAACATATACCCAGATGAGTCTAATATAAAATGGAGTGTAATGGGGCAAAGGAGAGGCCCAAAACAGGAAAATTTAAGAAATTTTGGAAAGGAGAAATCAGGGAAGACTATATGGAGGAAGAAGCATCTGAACTGAGCCTTGAAAGAAGATAAGGAATCTGAAAGGTGGTAGAGAGCTTTCAGAAATGGTGGGTGGCATGCACATGCATAGAAACAAGAGATGAAATACAGACTTTGGAGAACAGATCACAGGATAAAAAGGATAATGGAATTATAGATTTAGAGCTGGTAGGAGCCTCACCTAGTGCATCTCCCTCATTTACAGTTAGCAGTCTAGTTTGCTAGGAACACTGAATGGGGGAAGGGGAGTAGTATGGCCTAAGATTAGAAAGATAAGTTATGGAAGGGGGACTCAACCACCCAGATGAAAAATTTCTGTTAGCTTAAGGTAATAAGAAGCCAAGGAAGGCTTTTGAGCAACGGAGTGACTCAGTCAGACCTGTACCTTAGGAAGATTATTTTCTCATTTGCATGAAGGATCAAGAGATAAGAGACTTGAGGAAAGATGATGGTTTAGAAAGCTATTAACAATAGTCTAGGAAAGAGGAGATAAGGAAATGTGGCCTTGTGTGTGTGTAAAGTAGAGGAGAAGTATGAGTTATTATATAGCTTGTGGTTTTCTCTGGGCCATAAAACAACATCTAGCTTGGTTGTCAATAAGAGTTGTTCGTATGAGACTCTGCTGTTAGATCCCTATTTGTTATGGGGAGGAAGCTAGGTGGCTCAGTGATAGAGGTCTGGGTATGGAGTTAGGAAGACCTGAGTTCAAATCTGGCCTCAGATACTTATTAGCTGTGTGACTCTGGGCAAGTCACTTGACCTTTATGTGCCATAATCCACTGGAGAAGGAAATGACAAACTACTCCAGTATGTTTGCAAAAGAAAATCTCATGGATGGCATGGTCCACAAAGTCATGAAGAGTTGGAGAGGACTGAACGACTGAATAATAACAACATTGAGAGTGTGACATGGTATTGATTGAGTGATTTAGACTGAGGAGAGGGAGAAGAGATGAGGAAGATAGAGAGAGAGAGAGAGAGAGAGAGAGAGAGAGAGAGAGAGAGAGAGAGAGAGAGAGAGAGAGAGAGGGAGAGAGTGTTAAGGAGTGCTTGTTTATAAGAACGGAATAGAATATGAGGGAGTGAGTGTTGGGGGTAGGGAGTAAGGGTCCAGATATGAACCCCTGCAGCTTATTCTGTATTCAAAGTGAGTGGATGAATCTTGAGTTGGGAGAACGTGTTGAGAGCTGGATCTAGGGTAAGCCAGAGGCAAGCATCTCCTGCATGTATAACTGGTCCCAGAAGTTGTGTGGCACTGGGTTCTGGTATCCCCTTATGTAGCAATATCAGTATTTTGGGACCTGTGATGAAAGAAACATTGAGGAAGCTGCATATATGAGTGACATAGTTCTGAGCTCTCAGAAGTCTCCATATATGTAAAGAGAGTGATCAAAGCTAAGATGATAGACCAGAACTTACCTGTGAATGTAATGACCAGCAAGCAGCACATTGTTTGTGAATGTGTGTGTGTGAATGGGTTTGTGTCACCTGTTGACTCATGGACCTGGAAAAAGGAAGCCTCATTCTGGACTCTAAAGGGTTATCTTGAGGTGGGACTAATCTTGATAAAACTGAAGCAATATAGGTTGTCCACTGGGACTCCTCTTTTTCCTTGTTATAAACTCATCTTCTTTCCTGAGCAGATGTATCTGTTGAAATCCCTTATTTCACTTCTTCTTCATAGTTCCTTATCTGTTATGTATTATTGGCAGCTCACGCATACCATGTACCTTTCCATTGCCATTTGACTGGTAGTCATTTTAAATTTTTTTGTAGACTATAGCATTCCATTGTTTGCAGACATGCCACAATGTTGGCACTTAAAAAAACGAACCTTTGCTTCAGGAAGAAGTTTGGGTAATTATAGAAATTTCTGAATGTCCTAATGCACCTGCTCATCGGCTGTTTAATTTTGGACCCAATTCATTGGTCATTTATGGTGTATGTCCAAATTACATACAAATACACATACAGATACTGGCCTATGATTCATTGGTATAGGTAACTCCCTGGACGAAGAATCTCCAGATAGCAGTACTGTTTAGCACCTTCTTTGCAACTTACAGCTTGAGAGAGTTGCTTGAGTGCACCAAGAGATTAAGGGACTTGCCCTCGGTCATATATCCAGTATGTGCCAGAGGCAGATCCCCAACTGAGGTCCTCCTGGTTCCAAGGCAAGCTCTATTTTCATTATACCAAACTGCTTCACTGATGGGTGAAGAATATATGATTTCTCTACCTGCATGTCATAATCAACATGCATGACAATCAGTGCAGGCCCCTCTATGGTAAACTCATGAGAGGACATGAGTAAGAGTCTACCAGAATGCGAAGACATGGTTGAGTTGCAGTGTGCCTCATGAGAGGGCACATCATTATGAGTGAGCTCACATATCCATTCGAGGAGAATATTTAATACTAGGTCACATTTGTATTGTACTTTGACAAGTACTTTTCTCATGACAACCCTGCGAGGTTTGGGAATGAGTTTATCTAGGATTTCTTCATAGACTTGAATGGCTTAGGAGGAGTTGGGGCCCTTTAACTTAGAGTTCTGTGTTGGCTCTCTGCTGCTGCTGGCTCTATTGAGATCATTTTGGGAAATCGTATCCCCTCTTGGCCAGCAATGACCCCAGTGGCTGAGCAAGGCAAGCTCTCTGCAGAGTTCATCTGCATGCACAGCCTGGAAATGATGTATGAGCCCATCACTTGCACACAGCAACATATTAACATTTACACCAGAGATCCAACACCTGGTGAGTTTTCATTATCATGAGCATGATCCAAAGAATGAGCGGAAACCTTCAGATGCTGACCTGGGAATAACATCATTCCCCTCAGCCCCTGCCCTTGCCTGCCCTGCCCTCACTAGGGACCAAACTCATTAGAGCCAGAGCTCAGCTAATTGCATGCAGAACACTCAGTCAGGAGTAGGGCAGGGCCAGTGCCTGGAACCTGTTCTGCATGCAAGACTAGGTGGTGATATAAGTGGCTGCAGACACTGATGGGGAAGAAGCCTGTTCACTCCACAATGAATATTGGACAATGAGTGTGGTTGTTTTCTTGGTAAAGAATCCCATTAAAGAGTATCAATAAAACATGAAGGATTAGCAACCCCTCTCCCCATTTAATAAAACACCATTTCCCCCCTCCAACTTTCAGTAGTAATGAAAATGTTATTGCAATCAATTCTATCTCCTTCAGGTCTTTTGTTTTGAATCCTCTCATTATCTGCTTCAAGTCCCTGACATATCCTGAAATGAAATGTTCACAAATGCTGATTCAATATTGTACTGGCAATAGCCCACTGGAAATAAGTAACCATAGAAGGTGGGATAATAGATTCTGGCCTGCAGAAGACCTAGAGAATTCACCTTGTCCATGTCCCTCTCTCTCCTTCCCACAGATGAAGATTCTCTATTTTAATTTGTCTGGGGGGGAGGTTATTCTGCAGATTTCCTGGAGCTGCAAACCTTCAGACCTGCATGCCATGATTCCAGGAGTCCCCAGGAAACTGATATAAATATAGATATAATTGTGCACAGCTTTGTGCCTCAGTTTCTTTATAAACTATAAACATAGAAGCGTAGAAATTTGAACCTAGTCCAATGGTTTCCAACTTTATTTGTGCTTTGGACCCCTTTTTATAAAAAAATATGTTCTGAATTCACAAAGTAATTTCATATACCACTCAAAATATCATTTCTTATTATTTCTTATTTCTTACTTAAGATATTGTCATTAAAGAATTTTTAGCACAAAATCCTTGGACCATCAGCATGCACCCTAAATCTGTAAATCACTAAATGAGAACCACTTTTCTAGCCCATGATTCTTTGACTTCATGGGTGTCTTGACCAAAATAATCACAATAGTGGCAAAGCCAGGACAAGAATAATAATAACAGTTTGTATATACATAGTGTTTTAAGCTTTACAAAGCACTTCACAGGCATCACCTCATTTGATCCTGGGAGAGCTGTTATTATCTCCATTTTGCCAATGAGGGAACCAAGGTTTAGAGAAGTGACTTGTCTAAGGTCACATAGCCAGCGTCTGAGGTGGGATTTGAACACAAATTTTTGTGGCTCAAATTGTAGCACTCTATCCATTGACATGCTTATTCAGAACTGTTAGGATCACAGAAAATTTGAATTGTAAAGGATCTTAGAAGTAAAAAATTTAACATCTTCCCTTTCCTTTCCCCACACTCTAGCATCTCTGATAAATGGTTGTCCACCCTCTACTTAAAAACTTCTGGCCACAAAAAGTCCACTACCTCAACAAGGCAACCATTCCATTCTTGGACAAATCATTAGACAGCTTTTGCTCATATTGAGATAAAATCTCTCTTCCCGTATCTGTGACCCATTGGTCCTGTTCTTCATTATGAAGTTACACAGAATAGGTCTATTCCTTCTTTTACTCAACTGTCTCTTAGAAATCCAGTGATAGTTATCAGACATGTCCCTCCTAAATCTTCTCTAGCTTAAATGTCCCCAGCCGTTTCTACCTGTCCTCATAAAATCATGAGAGTGCCCTTTCAATATCCTGATCATTTTCCTTTAGACTAATCCATCTTGACAATATTTCTCTAAAGAAGTGGGTCCCGGAATTGGATAGAGTGTCATGGGTGTAATCTAAGGGTAGTCTATTACCTCCTTTTTCCTGTATACTTAAATTTTTTTTTTATGAACTTAGTCATTAACAAAAACACATTTATATATACAAAGAAAAACAAAAAAAAGAATTGTTTATGGATCCACAAATTTTGTTAGGAATTGTATATATTTTAATGGCAACTATGCTTTTGTGAACGAATCTAAGATTTCTTAAGTTTTGGGGTACCTACATCAGAGAAGTCATGAAAGTTAGAAGTGGAAGGGACCTTAGACATGGTCAGTTTCGATACTGTCATTTTACAGATGAAAAAACTCAGGCTCCGAGAGGTCAAATGATTTGTTTAAGGCTGTCGAGCTTGTTAACGTATTTTCAGTCAATTAAAACCCGTAGGTTTATTTCATATAACTGTTTTTTATCTACAGAGTCCACATTTTGTACTTGTACATTTGATTTCTGGAGCCCAAGTATAGGCCTTCATGTCTCTCCCTACTAAATATCGTGACCCAATAAAACAGAAAAAAAAATGAGGGAAAAAGTTTGCAGAAAATTTACAAGAGACCCAATTAAGTTTGTCCTGAGGGCATTTAAAGATCAAATTGGATTGAGGACAACAAATACATGAAAATTAGAAAAGATTTGTAAAAATCTACATAAGAAGTTATTTTCTTCATAAATGGGGTTACCATATTTGTATTTTAACATTACAGTACTCAATTTGCTGCATGAGAAATAACACTAAAGAAAACAAAAAATGGTTAAGAATTAAGTTAAACCAAGTATACAAACAGAAGGTTAATTGTGTAGGTGAAATGGTATTAAGAGGCACTAAGGAATTTATTCTTTAGGTAACTGAAAGGGAAAAAGAATACCAAATACTTGGGGAGAAAAACAGACCTTATTATAACTAAAAAAAAGATTGAAAAAGGAGCAATAACTACTCAACCATATGTATATTTTCCCATCTACACAAAGATTGATGAGACAAATCTACACACATATTGAGGGCATATTTGATTATAAGAAAGGAATAGGCACACTTTTTCTTATTCTTTTCTCATTTTAATTATTAAGCATTTATTTGTTCTCCCTCCCACTTCCCCCTCCACTGAGGAGTTGGGGTAGGGGCACAAAGACAAAACCCTTGTAACATAAGTACAGTCAAGCAAAACAAACCCCCATGTTGGCAATGTTCAGAAATGTGTATCATTATGTATGTTAGTCTATTACCTCTCTGTCAAGAGGTGGGTAGCATTCTTTATCATCAATCCTCTGGAATCATGATTAATCATTGAGTTGGTCAGAATTCTTGTCTTTCAAAATTGATTTTTTTCAGAGTGTTCATGCAGCAGTATATAAATTGTTTTTCTGGTTCTGCACAATTTACTCTGTCTCCACACCAATCTTCCCAGACTTTTCTTTTTCAAAATTCTATTAATTAATTAATTAATTAATTCATTCATCTATCTATCTATTCATTTTTTATTTATTTTTAGTTTTCGATGTTCATTTCCATAAGATTTTGCATTCCAAATTTTCTTCCCATGTCTCCCCTCTCCCCACTCCAAGATGGCTGATCTGATATAGGCTGTATACATACATTCATATTGAACATATTTTCACATTAATCATATTGTAAAGAAGAGTTAGAACCAATGGGAGAAACCATGAGAACGAAGAAACAAAAAAAAAAAAGAAAAAAGAGAAATCAAATAATGTGCTTTGATTTGTATTCAGACTCCACAGTTCTTTTTCTGGATGTGGACAGCATTTTCCATCATGAGAACTTTGGAGTTGTTTTGGATCCTTGCATTGCTAAGAAGAGATGAGTCTATCAAAGTTAGTCATAGCACATCATGGCTGCTGCTGCATACAATGTTCTCCTGGTTCTGCTCACTTCATTCAACATTGGTTCATTTAAGTCTTTCCAGCTATTTCTGAAGACTACCTGCTTATCATTTCTTATAGCACAGTAGTATTCCTTTACATTCATATACCACAACTTGTTCAGCCATTCTCCAATTGATGGGCATCTCCTCAATTTTCAATTCTTTGCCACCACAAAAAGAGCCATTATAAATACTTTTGTACATGTGGGTCCTTTTCCCATTTATATGTTCATTTGAGATATAGACCTAGAAGTGGTATTGCTTGGCCAAAGGGTGTGCACAATTCTATAGTATTTTGTGCATAGTTCCAAATTGCTTTCCAGAATGGTTGGATCAGTTCACAACTCCACCAACAATGCATCACTGTTCCAATTTTCCCACATCTTCTCCAGCATTTATCATTTTCCTATTTTGTCACGTTAGCCAATCTGATAGGTGCATAGGCAAACTTTTTCAAATGATGTTTTGTGGCAGACCACATCTTCACAGTCATGCAATTGACTAAAAAGGTGCTCATGATATAAGCCTCTACTTCATTTACTTCTAGTTGACAATTAAAAAAAATTGGAACCTTAAAGATTCTCTTCCAACAAGATTGTCTTCCATACATGTGGTGACATTATGTAAGATTCCTTGAAAGGCATATCAAAGATATCTTTGGTGACTGATTATTGCAATCTATATATGTTCATTGAAAGTGCTGTGTTGGGGCAGCTAGGTGGCACAGTGGATAGAGCACCAGCCCTGGATTCAGGATGACCTGAGTTCAAATGTGGCCTCAGACACATAACACTTATTAGCTGTGTGACTCTGGGCAAGTCACTTAACCCCATTGCCTAGCCAAAAAAAAAAAGTGTTGTGTGGGGCCAGCTAGGTGGTACAGTGGGTAGAGCTCTGGCCTTGGAGTCAGGAGGACCTGAGTGCAAATCTGGCCTCAGATACTTGGCACTTAATAGCTGTGTGACCCTGGGCAAGTCACTTAACCCCACTGCTAACAAAAAAAAGGGTTTTGCCAATGTCATGGAGGATGTACAGGGAAGAAGCAAATGATAGGAATTTCTGATAGATGGTGAAATCCTAATCCTGTTTACAGATGCCCTTATACTGATTGCATCAAGCACCAAACTTTCTGTACTCCTATGAGGTTCATACTAATTCAAAAGAGTTCAGCTTGACTAGCCACACAGGAAAAGCCAAGTGGATGAATAATTCCTACTGTCCAGGTATTACGATATGTAGTTGAATAGTCAGACCATAAACATGGTCCATCAATATATCTTGGATAGACTCTGAAGGTAGACAATTGACTGAGTCCAGAATTGAACATTATGAGGAAAACAGACCAGATAACCTTTGGAGAATTGTGCAGTGCTTTCAATGACCCCAAATTCTTCCTGATATAAAGGCTCATCTTTTTAAAACAGTAACATTCTTCTAGAGATATTACATGGCTACCAATCATGGAATAATATTCTCTCAAGACTTACAGTTATGAGTTACCCAAAGAAGAGTGGAGAAGTACATGGTGAGTGTTTACACAGGAAACAGCATAAAATATATTACCGCGTAGATGTATGAAGACAAGGAGGTGGCCATCTATATAGTAAGAGCAAAGGATAATGATTTGACAACCCACACACTTCCCTAGTAACCATGTAATGTTGGGAAAATTAGAGGAAGTTCACTAGAATGTTGAGTGGACCACATGGGGAGGATTATAGGAGAGTGAGGACAAGAGTGACAGATTGAGGAGTTATTGGTGGGTTGTGATCTGCGCCATATCTGTGAGATCATACCTCTGCTAAATTATCAAAGTTGAAGCAGATAGGTGATGCAGTGAATAGAGCACTAGGTCTGGAGTCAGGAAGATCTGGGTTTAAATGTGGTCTCAGACACATTCTAGCTATGTGACCTTGGGCAAATCACTAAACACAGTTTGCCTCACTTCCTCATCTGTAAAATGAGCTGCAGAAGAAAATGTCAAAAAAAAAAAACCCAAAACCAAAACTCCAGCATCTTTGCCAAGAAATCCCCAAATGGGGTCATGAAGAGTCACACACCATTGGAATGACCAAACAACAACGACAAAAATAATAGTACCTACGTCCAGGGTAGTATCGATTGGGACAGCGGGTGAATCAAATGAGATAATAATCATTAAGCTCTTAGCACAGTGGCTGGCACATAGCAAGCACTATATAAATGTTAGCTATTATTATTGTTGTTGCCAGCTTGGCTCCATTTATGTTAATGATGCTTCCATCCTTCCAATTGCTCAAGCCTTGGAGGCATCTTTGACTTTTTCCTCTTCTCCTTCCCTTCCATGTCTAAATCCACTGCCAAGTCCTATTAAGTCACAATCCGATGCCAAACTATTCTTCTATGTGTTCCACATGACTTCCCCACTAGCACTCCATGTGCCAGCCAAATTGGGCTCCACTCAGGGCTTTCCATCTCTTGCCTTCCTGCCTTTGCACAGGCTACCTGCTCTTCCTGCAATGCCTTCTTTCCTCACCTTCACTTCTTAAAATCTCTTTCCTTTCATGGCTCAGGTAACACCTCCCATAAGAGGTCCTTCCTAACTCCCTCATGTAATAGCCCAAGTACTTTGTATTTACTTTGGTATATATTTAGAATTTACTTATGTATTTAAATGTTTTCTTCTCTCAATAGGACATAAGTTCTTTGAAGGCAAAAATATTTCAATTTTTATCTTTGCATCCCCATCATCAAGTTCAGTGCTTGGCCCATAATGCATGCCAAATTTTTGTTGCATTGAAGTTAACCTCCAGGACATCTCTCACTCATCCCCTCTTCCCTAGTCTACTCACATAGTAGCAGCCGTAGTATTTCAAACCCTCATGGCCTTTCACCTGGACTGTTGCAGAAGTATCCAAATTTGGCCAGTCTCTTCCTCCTCTTCCCCCCAATCAACACTTCACAGCTGCCAAAAGCATCTGCCTAAGGCACAGGTCTTAGTGTGTTACTTACCTGCTTGCAAACCTCCTATGGTTGCTCATTGCTGATAAATTCTTTAGCTTGGCATTTAATTCATGTGCATGTTCCATTCCTCTCAGAAAATTGTCACCTTTCTAGTGGGAGGTATAATGCCACTTTTCACTTTTGTGTCCCCAGTGCATAGAATAAATGACTTGTGCACAGTAGATGCTTAATGGTGTTGAATTGAGTTAAATGATAACCTTAACCTGCTTGTAGACCCAAAGATCAGATAACAGCAAAGGAATGAGTAGGACTCCATTCCCTGCCTTGGTTATAGCCTCTTAGCTCTGATGTTCAAATCAAAGATCAGAACACCAGTCAGTCAGTCAGCAAACGTTATTAAGCACTTATTATGAGCGAGACACTATGCTAAATTCTGCATCACAAAGAAAAACAAACAAATAAACAAAATAGCACTTGTTCTTAAGGAGTTTGTGTTTTAATGGAGGAATATATATGGAGGAAAAATGGGTACATGTAAGCTACATACAGAATATACAGAGGTAATACAAAAGGGAAAGGCATTAGCACCTGGGTGGACCTCAAGACATAGGATACAGAGAGCACCCTTAGGGAAAAGGGGAACAAAAATTGAGAGGCCCCCTCAGAAGAATTGGGAGAAGGACTTGAAGAGAATTATGCTCATAGAGGTCTGGGAAATAGGCTAGAGTTAAATAAGACTGTGTCTCATAAGTAATAATTAACATCCACAAAGAAATCACTGTTCACAGCAAAGCAGACTTAGTCAGGCACTTGGACTGGCAGTGCCTGGGCAAAGAGTCCAGAACTCACATTAGAGCTGTTGACAGTTGAGTCATGTATGTCTGGGACATGAGCCCAGGGTTCCAACTTTGCTGGAAGCAAGCAGAGAAATTCATTCAACATCCTGTGCAGAAGTTGGCTCGTCTCAGGCATTTCTTTCTCAAATATCACAGCAGAATTCTCTGGCAGCCATTAATCTTTAGGGTCTGGCAGAAACAAGTGGGGTCTGAGACCAAAGAAGGCACGGCTACTTTCTGACTTAGTTTTTAGCATTTTGGGGAAAGGATTGGGGAAGGCCAGAGCTCTAGGATGTACTTCTTATGAATGTCTTCCAGGGGCTTATTATTGAGACCCTCTGTGAGGCCATGGGTGAGCAGAAAAGGGAGTCATGATCTCATTGGTCTCCTGGGGATGTACTCTGGTTGAAATCAGACAAGAGAGATGAAATAGAGGAAAACCTATAAGGGCAAAAAAGACTAACTTGTCCTCTAACACTAATGAACAAACATCATTAAGTGTCTACTATGAGCCAGGAACTGCGCTAAGTACTGGAGATTAAAAAAACAGTCCTGCCTTCAGGGAGCTTTCAATCTAACAGGGGAGATGACTGCCACATATAGAGATATGTACAAAACAAATTTCAGGTCATTTTAGGAGAGAGGGCCCTTGAGTACCTGAGGGATGTAGAAGGTAGCACTTCAGCTGAGGCTTGAAGGCTGTCAGAGATTCCAAGAGGTAAGAGTCACACGCAAAGAGGTGGAGACAGGAGAGGAAGTATTGAATGTGAGGAACACCAAGGAGGCCAATATGGCTAGACTGTAGTTTGTATAGAAAGGAATAATGTGTGAAAAGGCTGGAAAGATAAGAAAGGGCCAGGTTGTGAAGAGCTTTAAATGCCAAACTGAGTTTATTTATTTATTTTTATTCTAAAGGTAATAGGGATATGCTGCCATCCTGGCAACAGAGGATCTTGGGAATTAGGTTTGGAAGGGACCCTAGAAATCACCCAATCAACCAGTCAATCAACAGGCACTGATTAAGTGTTTATTAGGTGCCAGTCACTGTAGCAGTTGCTGGAGATAGAAAATCAAAGAATGAAACAATCCCTGCCCTCCAGGAGCTTATGTTCTAACAAGGGAGAAAACATGTACATACACCAATGTGTAAAGAATAAATCAGTACAGAATAAATATAAAGTGGCAAATCTTCAAAGGAAGAACGGATAAACATTTTGTCAATCCTTTCATTTATAGAGGAAAAAACTGAGGCCCAGCAAGGCCATCTGATTCCCTTATGGTTATACAGGAAGCAAGGAGATGTATAATACATACAGAGCTTTGGAACATGATTTGGGGCATTGGGTTCCAGGTCTAAAATAGGTATAAAAATAGCACCTACCTCCCAGGGTTGTTGCAGGAATAAAATGAAGCAATGTATGCAAATTCTTCCAGAACTATATAAACACTAGCTGCTATTATTATTGTTGTTACTATTATTATGCCTGTGATTTTTGACAAATTACTTTCCTTCTCTGGGACCCAGTTTTCTCCTCTTGAAAATGAATGGTTTGTACTAGACAACTGGTCCTTTTAAGCTCTAACAGTGTTCTGTTGAACCTCTTTTACAAACCTCTGCTTAAGGCATGATAGTAGGTCAATGGGAGTTACTAGAGAGGAGAAATCCTTACTCATAGACTTACAAGAGATGGAAAGACTATTGGAAGTTACAGACTCTCAGAGGGATCTCAGAGGTCATTTAGTCCAACCTACTTCTAAATAGGAATCATCCCTAGAACAATGCTAATGAAATCTACAGTGATGGACAGCCCGTGGTCTCCCAAGGTAGTCCATTCCATTTTTATACAGCTTAACTTTTTGGAAGTTTATTCTTATATTGAGTCTAAGTCTGCCTCCCTGCCACTTCCATCTATTTCTCATAGCTCAATCTTTGTGGGACATCTGACATTATGCAAAAAAGAACCATAGATTGACCTAACTGCATCATTGCATAAGTGGAAAAGATTTGCCAAGATCCAGAGCTAGCTAGTGTCAAAGGAAAGAGGGAAGACCAACCAATGTTTCTTATTCTTAGCCCCTTCCCCCATCAAACAAATCTCTTTGTCTTGCACCTCTTCTAATATACTTATCATGCATTTCTTTCCATTATTGTTAGTTGTCTTTGTATTGACTTATCTCCTCTACTACAGAAAACCTTGGGTTTTCTTCATTATCCAGCATGATAATTTACTTGTGATAGACACTTAATAAGAATTTATTTAATTGAATTATATACAGTGGCCAAGAGACAACCTGTAAAGAGGAGCAATTGGGGCAGCTTGGCGGCATAGTAGATAGAGCACCGGCCCTGGATTCAGGACCTGAGTTCAAATCCAGCCTCAGACACATAACACTTACTAGCTGTGTGACCCTGGGCAAGTACTTAACCCCATTGCCTAGCTCTAGGAGATTCCAGAGGATCATAAAATTATAGCTTGAAGGAACCTTAGAGATCACCAGATCTGCCTCCCTCATCTAGAGATGAAGAAACTGAGGCCCCAAAAGGAGGAGCAATTGCTGAGTCTGGAATTTGAGGAACTAGGTTCACTTCCTGCCTCTGATACTCATTATCTGTGTGACCTTAGGTAAGTCACTTAATTCTGCTGGATCCCAGCAAGGCGATTGGACTGAGTTCTTTTCTAGCTCTAAATCTGTGTTCCTATCACCTTATTCTAAAGATAACTCCATTGGCAAAGGCTCAACTCATTAAATGAGCATGATGTACTTTCACTGAAGTAATGATTGATAATGGGAGTGGGGTAAGGGTGGGTGGGTATTTTTATAGTTATTTAATGTTTGCTAAGAATGGTAAATACATTCTCTCATGTGAGTCTCACAATCTGGTAGGCATTTTTTATCCTAATTTTGCAGAAGAAAAAAAATAAAATTTGCCAGTGGTCCTATGGCTAGAGTTATTCTGTTTCTTAGGTTGTTGTTATTTCATTATTTCAGTTGTGTCCAACTGTTCTATCACCGTATCACCTAGCTGCCCCTTTTTCTGAGGTACCTAAAAGAAAAAATTGACCCCTGGAATCTCCTGGTTCCTGTCATATAACTCTTTTATTTTATTTTATTTTATTTTATTTATTTTATTTTATTTTAATTTTTAGTTTATTTATTTTTAGTTTTCAATATTCATTTCCATAAGCTTTTGAGTTTTCAATTTTCTCCCCCTCCTTTCCCTTCCCCTCCCCAAGAGAGTGTGCAATCTGATATAGGCTCTACATATGCATTCATATTAAACATATTTTCACATTAGTCATGTTGTAAAGAAGTATTAAAACCAATGGGAGGAACCATGAGAAAGAAGAAACAAAACAAAACAACAAAAGAAAAAAAGAGATCAAATAGCAAACTTCAGTTTGCATTCAGACTTCATAGTTTTCTTCTCTGGATTTGGATAGCGTTTTCCATCATGAGTTTTTTGGGGTTGTCTTAGATCCTTGCATTGCTGAGAAGAGTCAAGTCTATGCAAGTTAGTTATTGCACAAGGTGGCTGTTACTGTGTACAATGTTCTGGTTCTGCTCACTTCACTCAGCATCAATGCATATAAGTCTTTCCATGTTTTTCTGAAGTCTGCTCATAATTTCTTATAGCACAATAGTATTCCATTACATTCATATACTACAACTCCTTCAGCCATTCCCCAATGGATGGGCATCCCCTCAATTTCCACTTCTTGGTCACCACAAAAAGAGCTGCTATGAATATTTTTATACGTATGGATCCTTTCCCCATTTTTATGATTTCTTGGAATACAGACCTAGAAGTGGTATTGCTGAGTCACAGGGTATGCAGTTTTGCAGCCCTTTGGCCATAGTTCCTAATTGCTCTCCAAAATGGTTGGATCAGTTCACAACTCCACCAACAATGCATTAATGTTCCAATTTTCCCACATCTCCAACATTTATTATTTTCCTCTGTCATATAACTCTTTAAAAATTACATGCTCAATATTCACCATCACCACCAATGAACTCCCCTACTCACCCCCAAATAATTCAACTAACATACACAAGAGGAAATTCTTAAATAAAATCTTCACTAGCAGGATACAGCCAATGATATGTGAGGAATGGAGCACTGACCTAGAGTCAAAGTATTTGCATTCATATCCTCCCCTTGACATTCTATCAGACCGTGGGCAAATCATTCAATCATTCTGGGTCTCAGTTTTTCATCTCTAGATGAGGGAGGCAGATCTGGTGATCTCTAAGGTTCCTTCAAGCTATAATTTTATGATCCCAATGGTTCTTCACAGGTGAACAATAGGATCTGGGAGTCATTCAGGACTTCAGCACAAGCCACAAAAGAATCCTTGGAGACTCTTCTATATAAAAAAGAGACGTTCCTAGTGGTCTTTATGTTTAAGGACAATGACCCCTTTGACCAGTCTTCCAGGTCAGCATTTATTCTAGTCTGTCCTTGACCTTGACTCAAGCATAGAGGCACTTTATACTTCTTTTCATCATTTCTTCACTTAGGACAGTTATGAGGGGACATTTGTAAAACTGTCCTGAAGACTTTTAATGCATTTTCTCTATTGTATCTGGGTTGTAATTTTCATTTCTGCCTCCACCTTTCTATTTTATATTTTTTTTTACCACTTTTTTCTGGGATGATTTCAGGAACTTCTTAATTTGTTTCTCTGTCTCTACTCTTTCTCCTTTCCAATATATTTCCACTTCCAGATTAATCTTCCTAAAGGTTATCTTTCCTACAGACTGCTCTGATAGTTCTACTCTGTTACTCACAAACCTTCAACGGCTCCCTGTGGCCTGCTCAAACTTCAGACTTCTTTATCTGGTATTCAACACCCTGTACTACCTGACTGTAAACTACAATGTCTCTTGCTGTTCCTTCTTATGTATCCAGTGCTCTACCCAAATTGCATTATTTACGGTCTCTGAACATGTGAAAATGTTATTTGGTTTTCTCTGTGTTTTTAACTGCAATACATTTTTTTTTTCATACATCCAGATGCTAATAAAGAAGAGCTCTGTTAAATCTGTTGGAGGCACACGACTTTTGTTTTTGCCCTGGAGAATGATGACAATGACGATAGATAAGGTTTGAGGCTTCTCCCGACATTAGCAAGGGGATGATTGGTTTGTTTATTGGAATTTTGATATAGTTCAATACTGGGGTGCAGATACTATAGCCAGACTGTTGCAAGGCAAGAGATTCACATAATAAACATAAGTCATTTTGTAGTAAGATAACTTTCCTTATTCTCTTCTATAACCACGTGAAAGAAGGTGAACAGCATCAGAGAAGGACACAGCTTAGTGAAAACATTCTTTAATTCAACAAGTCTTTTTCACTTTTTATTTATCACTTACTGTGTAGCAGGCACTGTGCTAAGTGCTGTGGATACAAAGTAAAAATGAAATGGTTATGGTAGAATTCCATGTTACAATTATTAGCTTATATAAGTCTAGGGGAAAGTTGTGGATTGAATCACAACTGCTCTGAGCCCCCAGATAGGAAAATCCTTAATATAAAGTAAAGATTAGACTTTGTCTTCATTTACATTTATAACTATCTCTAACCTCTGGTATCTTTGTGGTTATGGCACAATTCAGGTTGCTGGAAATGTTTTAGTATGAAAACAGAAAATCATATTATAATATCTTTGGTTAGGCCTAGCATCAGGAGGGGAAGTTCAGGAAAGAGTGGAATTCTTCTCAGGACTTACCTTAAGTACATAGATACACTGGTGACATCAGCCCATGTAATCTGCTCCAAGATGCCTGTAGAGTCAATGGCCCTCCTCCACATAGCTCAGTCCAACCTTACCTTTCTTCTTTTTCTGGTTGCCCCTGGGCTACTGGTTCTTTTTAGCTCAGCTTTATATTACCCCAATCATTCTTCCTGCTTCCAGACCCTCAGAATCTCTATCTTATTCTTACACAGTACTTCCTTTTTATACAGATACACTAGGGCATGACCAGACTTCTCATACAATGACTTTGATTGATTTAAGGAGATGCTCATTTTCATACTCAGTTCCATTGATTGATTGGATAAAAGAAGTCTCCTGACCTAAAAAATATTATTTTTAAGTGGGGGTGGGACAATCAATAGACCACCACCCTTATAACAGGCACATTAATTTAGAGTTGGAAAAAAACCTTAGGAGGCATAGAGGCAGACCAACCTCATCATTTTACAGATGAGGAAACTGAGGCAGAGAGACGTTAAATGATTTGCCCAGAGTTATATGGCTAACAGACATCTGGATCAGGATTTGAACTCAATTCATCATGATTTAAAACCTAACACTCCAGCTATCATGCTACCTAGCAAGGCACTTATAGACTTTAAAAAATTTTTTAAATATTTTTATTTAAAGTTTTGAGTTCCAAATTCTATCCCTCCCTCCCTCCTGTTTTCCCTCCCTGGGATGGTAAGCAATCAGATATAGGTTATACATGTGCAATTATGTAAAACATTTCCATATTAGTCATTTTGTGCCAAGAAGACACTTGCAGACTCTTGACACAGCCAGACTCAAGAGTCTATTCCAGTGAACTACTGGATGCCATCCTGTGAGGTATCACTTTTAGCTATTTCCTCAGTGCTGTTGATGGGCACTCATTTTCTCACCTCACAAATTTCCCTGAAGCTTTTATATGCACTTCTCATGTCAATCCCCCTCTCCTTCCCCACAAGCCAACTTCCTTTCGTCAGCTCCTTGCTGAAAAAACAAAAACAAAAACCAAGAAATGCCTTTGTGGCTGTCTAGCTAGGGGCCTTCAAGACCATTGTGAATGGGTGCTTGTTTTGAACCAGGTGACAAGAGTGGAGGATGGCATCATGCTAGGCATTGTAGGGGGGGGTACCAATAAGGGGATGCCAAGATATTTCCGGCCAGATACCCAGCTACATAATCTTAACCTCCCCACTCTGAGTTTGTTCTTTTCCTATTATTTAGTTCCAAGGTACAGAGCTAGGAGCTGTGGCTGAAAGTTAAAGAAAAGCAGATTCTAGCTCATGCATATAAGGAAAAAACAACCTCCTAACAGTCAGGGCTGTCCCAAAGTGGAACAGGCTGCTCTGGGAGATGGCACGTCATTGGACATCTTTGAGCAAACACCACTTGCTGGGGATGTTGTCGGGAGATTCCTGCTCAGGCATGGTTGGATTTGACAATTCCTGTGAGCTAGTGCCCTGTAATTTCCTGCTTCTGCATTTTTACTTACAGCACTCTCTCCACCTAGCATTCCTTCCCTTTGTCTTTGCTTGTTGAAATCATCAGGGCTGAAGAGCATTGGCCCTGGAGTTAAGAGGACCTGAGTTCAAATCTGGCCTCAGACACTTGACACTTACAAGCTGCATGACGTTGGGCAAGTCTCTTAATTCCAATTGCCTCGCCAAAAAGAAAGAAAGAAATCATCAGGGCCCAGCTAAAATGTGACTCTGTGAAGCGCTCTCTAATTCCTCCAGCCAGGTAGGATGCCCCATGTCTCTCCTACAGATCTGCCACATTCTGCCTAGTGTTTGGACTATTTGGACTTATCTAATCCTCTCTTAAAAACTTGAAGACTGAAATAATGATAATAATAATAATATTGATGATAGCTAACATGTTACATAGCACTTACTCTGGGCCAGGCATTGTGCTAAGCATTTTACAATTATTGTCTCCTTTGATCCTCATAACGACATTGGGAGGAAGGTGCTGTTTTTAGTCTCTATTATTTTTTCAGGTGAAGACACTGAGGCAAACAGAGGTGAAATAACTTGGCCGGGATCACACAGCTAGCAAGCATATAAAGTCACATTTGAACTCAGGTCTTCCTGACTCCAGGCTCATTGCTTTATCTACTATGTCATATAGCTGCCTTTAGGGTCATCTTTCTGTCTCCTAGAGCACCTTGCACAATCTTTCTCATAGGGTAGGTTTTTGAATAAATGCTTCTGTGAATGAATGAATGAATGAACGAATGAATGGATTTTCTAAATCTCTTTTTCTTAGCCCTAATTAGGAGTCTTTAACAAGTGCAGGTTTTAAAAGAGGAACTGTTGGTTTTCACTGTGACTTGAGTCAGGCATGCAATGATTCTGAACCCACCATTCAGGGTGAGATCTGTGTCTGAGCCTTGGCCGAATTTTCTCCCCTTAGCTCCTAGCTATGCCAGCTGTATGCAAGTGGCCAAGGATGGCCCTGCTCTATCCCATGCCCTGCAAAACAGTGCAGTGTTTTCTTGGCAGAGCCCTTCCACTAGGGACTCAGTCAAGTCTATCTTCCATCTCTGGGCCCCTGATGTTGCCCTAAGACCATTTCTTCTGGGAACATCCCCCTGGTCCCTCCCATAATCCTACAACTAGCATAACCCTGAACTTCTACATAATATCATGATCATTTCCCAAACTATAATCATGTTGGTGGGTTGGGGGAAAACACTTTCTGAGTTGTCTGTTTCCTTGTTAGGACCATCCTTGGGGAAAGTTCTCCCATTATGAGGAGAGTTGTATCTTCAGACATGTTACCTGTCCACGCTCTGACTATGCTTTACCCTCTAAGAAGATAGCTATCTTAACTCTCCTGCCCACTTCTATGGTCCTAACTATTAAGCAACAGAATTGACTTTCATGCTGCCTGTATACAGTACCAACACTTTCCCCTACAGGTCAGGGCTTTCTCTTCTGGTGCAGTCAGAGGAAGTGGGTTCCAAAGTTATAGTCAGGGATACAGGAAGCAGACTGGGGGCATGACATATCTGACTGAGTTCATCTTGTTGAAGAAGGGGAGTTGTGATGTTCACTGAGGTTCCAGAGTTGCTGCTGGTGTAGTAGAGTGCTGGGCCTCAAGTTAGGAAGACTCACCTTTGAGTTGAAATCTGGCCTGAGACACTTACTAGCTGTGTGACCCTGGGCAAGTCACTTGACACTGTTTGCCTCAGTTTCCTCATCTGTAAAATGAGCTGCAGAAGGAAATGGCAAACCATTCCAGTATCTTTGCCAAAACCCTAGATGGGATCATGAAGAGTTGGATGCAACTGAAAATGACTAAAGAACAACAACACCAAATTTTTTTAAATTGGAAGGGGCCTTAAACATGACCCAGTCTAACCCCCTCATTTCAAAGATAAAGAAATTCAATTCAATAAGCATTTATTAAATGCCTGCTGTGTACATGGCTAGCACCTAGGTGCTAAGATGAAAGAGGCCAGAGGGAGAATGACTAGACCTGTGATTTTATTGGCCTAGAGAATTCTCAAATGAGGAACTTTTCCTACCGATGTAGTTGAGCATCTTTTTCTGCAACTTGTAGTCTTAGAGAGTTTCTGGCAGATTAAGTAGCTTGCCCAGGGTGGTACAGACAGCATATCTTAGGTCTTTCTGGTTCTGAGGCCTATTCTCTATTCATTATATTACAGAAAATATTCCCAGCCCTCAAGGAGCTTAAATTCTATTATTTATACAAATCTATCTATCTATACCTATTTTTATATCTATTATGTATATAATCTATATAACTATATCTATATATATCTAGGAAAACTACATATAATAAATATGTATCTATACAAAATTTACTAAAATAAGTAAATACATTATAATTTAAGGAGGAGGTAAAGGTTTATGAGCTAAGAGGTAATAAGAAATTGAGATCAAGAGAGGGAAAGTGATTTTACATTTTCTTAAAATGGGCATTCTGGGATTTGAACCTACATATGTATTCTTTTCATTTCACCACCTAACCTCAAGTCCAGCACAACCAAAAGCATAGGCAGAAGACCATTCTGAGCTAATGAACGGCTCTTCCTCCATCTACTGGGATGGGACAACTTGTCTTCTTCTTCCTAGATAGGAGATCCTTGATCTAATGATTACTGCAGGTCCCCCAGGCTCAAGGAACTTCAGGATACCCATATGTCATCCCATTAAGCTCCTCTCTGTTCTTCCACGTGAAGCCCTAATAGTAATTTAGTTTTTGATCCAGTCCATCTCCCAAAGAAATGCCAAGAGGGGATGAGGCAGGATCAGAAGCCTTTGGGAAGGTGGGATTGCTTCAGATTTGGTCCCAGATGTCTAAGCTGCCCTTCTCCAGAGCTGCCAAAATCTCTGCAAGTTCATGACCACTTGGTACCCAAAGGGAACTGAACTAGTCAGTTTCTTCTGGCCTCTGAGGTGATACTATCTCTTATCCAAAGGCAGTCTCTAACTCATCTACCAAGAAGCCAAATATAGTTATAGACTCTTACTCAGAAGTCAAGCAGATGACTTGGGCTTAGAGACACACAGGTTTTTTTTTAGTACTGTTATTATTTTTACTGTAGAGAAGAGACAGTCCTATTCTCTTTAAAAAACTGTGCACACTCTGTTTAAATGTTTTTTTTTGGGGGGAGTGATTAAAAGGGATTAAAAACTTGTGACTCTTTAGGGATTACAAACTCGTGACAGAGCTCTCTGTTGTAGAGGCCAAGCTATAAAAACTGCTAAATCCTTTTTCAGAAGTTGGTAGGAACCACTCACATGAGGGAGTAAGCAAAGCTAGTTGACAGAAAAACTCCTGATTGGAAAAGACAAACTCACACAGCCAACATGAACACATCAGAGGTATTTGTCTTCTTTCTTTCATCAGGGGGCCATTCTATTGATGGTGCCAACATTTCTCAAGTCAACAAGGCTCCAGACATTGCGGTCATATTTGATTCCTCTTTCTTCCTCAACTACATACAGTTGCTAGTCACCAAATGCCATTAATTCATAAAATCTCTTCCATCTATCCTTCCCTTTCCATCCTTACTTTCACTAGCCTTATCTTGTCCTTTGACTTTTGGGTAAGCCTTCTTGGACTGAAGCAACTCTCACCTCCCAAAGGCTTCTGATCCTGCCATATCCCCTCTTGGCATTTCTCTGGAAGTTGGACTGGATTGAAAACTAAATTACTGTTAGAGTTTCACATGGAAGCACAGAGAAGAGTTTGATGAGGGTTGACATATGGGCGGCCTGAAGTCCAGCGAGCCTGGGGGACCTGGGAATAATAGAATCTAATCCCTTGCCCCTTATACCCATCCTACACATTGCTGACAGACTATCCTTTCTTAAGTACTGCTTTATATGAATATTACCTCAAAAATCTTTAGTGGCTTCCTCTAATCCACGGAATAAAGCTTCTAGCACTTAGATCTGCAGCTAGGAGGTTCAGTGGAAAGAACACCAGACTTGAAGTCAGGGAAACTTAAATTCAAGTCCTACCTAGGACACTTAATAGCTGTGCGCCCCTGGAGAAATCATTTAACCTCTCTCAGCCTCAGTTTCTTCATCTGTAAAATGGAAATAATAATAGCACCTATCTCCCAGGGTGGTTGTGCGGATCAAATGAGATAACATGCATAGAGTATTTTGCAAATTTTAAAGCACTATATGCATATGATTACTATTAATTATTATTTGAAGGCTTTCACAATCTAACCCCAACATACCTTTCCAGTGATCTTCCCTTCTACTTTGTTGCAAGAATCCTTTACACTATCAATCAATCAACAAGCAGTTATTAAGCACTTTCTGTATGCCAGGCACTGTTAGGCATTGGGAATACAAAGACAAAAATTAAATATTTGTTCTCTAAAGGAATTTACATACCAAGCTCCCCCCAATTCCTTCACTTTCAACCAGTCCTCACGACATGGACTTGAAACTTTTTAGCATTCTTGATGTTGGCTTCTAGATATTCTCTTTTTTATCAATCTCTCTGAAGAACTTTGGAATTGATTGTGTGACAGGGGAGATGCTGGAAAAGGACCACCCAGAAAGTGTACCCATATCCAAGAAGGCACTATGCTCTATAAGCAGAGCAGAACTGAAGTCTCTCAAATGAAACATGAGATATGGAAATTTAGAGAATCACATGGATTATGTTCACATGAACTATTTGTGCCTGTCCTGTGGTGAAGCATTCCAAGCTCATATAGTCTGATCAACCATAGTCAGACGTATTGTAACTTGACTCTAACATAGTGATGTCATTTTGGTCATTTGGTCCTCTTCGAAAATGAAAGGCAACAACTAACCAACCAATCTTATCAATATCTTTCTTAAACTCTTGCACTATGAATTGAATATAATTACCCACATGTGATCTGACCAGAGCACAGTACAGAGGATCTACCATCTCTGCACAACCACATCCTGGAAGCTATGCCTCTTTTAATCCAAATCAAGATTGAATTAACATTTCCCCCCTTTTTGGCTGCTGCATCAGACTGAGTTTGTCTCTACTAAAACCCCCAGATCTTTTTCTGTGGCTATCTCCATGCCTTGAAATTATTTCACAAATACAAAGAAATGGTGACAGTGGGATGTGTCCGGGTATAACAAAGACCTGGAGGTTCTAGTGAACTACAAGCTTAATGGAAGTCAAAAGCACAATATGACAGCCAACGTAGCTAATCTAAACTTTGTTGTTGTTCTTCAGTCATTTCAGACTCTTTGTGACCCTGTTTGGGGTTTTCTTGGAAAAGATATTTGAGTGGTTTGACCTTTCCTCCTCTAGCTCATTTTAGCAATGAGGAAATTGATACCGACAGGATTAAGTGACTTGCCCAGGGTCACACAGCTAGTAAATGTTCTCCAGTTATCCTGATATGTATCTGGCCACTGGACTCAGCTCCAGAGGAGAAAGTGAGGCTGGTGACTTTACACAGCTCTCCTTTACTTAAATCCAACTCACTTGCATGTCATGGCATCACCTCCTGATGTGGTCCTCTTTCAGAATGAAAGACAAACAACAATGAGGCTAGATTGGAACTTAGGTCTTCTGACTCCAGGACAAGTGCTCCATTCACTGTGCCATCTAGCTGCCTCCATCTAACTTTAGGATTCAGTAATAGAAGAATAGTGTTTAGCATGAGAAGTAAGAGTCCTTTTAGTCCTATTTCACTCAGCCATGAACAGAATCCTTCTAAAGCAGGAGTTCTTAGACTAGGATCTGGGAATTAAAAAAAAAGCAACACATTTTGATAACTGTATTTTAATGTAATTGGTTTTCTTTGTAATCCTGTGTATTTCATTTTATGCATTTAAAAATGTTATTCTCAGGAAGGCCCCATAGGCTTGACCAGCCTGCTGAGAGGGTTTATGACACAAAATAGTTTAATCACCCTTGATCTAGAGTATTGTGTCCAGTTCTGCGACTAGATAGTAGGAGAAACGTTGATGACCTAGAATATATTCAGGGGGTAACAACCAGGATTGTGAAGTCTCTAAAACCATTTTTTTTTAAAAAGAGAAATGATTGAGGGTATGGGAGAATACTTATGGAGGGCATGGCATTACTCTTCAAAGACATGAAGGATTGTCATAAAGAATCAGAAGCAGATTTATTTAGAGGAAGGACAAGAATCCATGGATGGAAGTTAAAGGAGATAGATTTGAGCTCCATATAAAGAAAACTTCCTAACAATCAGAGCTGTCAAAAAAAATGGAATGGTTAACTTTTAAGGTAGTGAGCTCCCTGGAACAGCAGAGGGCTCTATTGTCTGAGCTACTGCAGTTGTCCATTCCTATTCAAAATGGGAAACCAGATGATAGAAGCCAAATGCCCTTTATTACCTCCTAAACTTCTCTACATTTCCACAGGTCCTGTGTCTGACTTTGCATATATAAACACACATTTATTTCCAATTTGACTCCTCTCGCCTCCTGGATTGAAAGCTTCATGAAGGCACTGAAGGTCTCATGCATCATTGTATCCCCTCACATTACTCAGCACACATTCTTATACACAATATCTGCATATTGTGTATAATAGTGACTATTTATTGAATGAATCAGACACCTACATAAGATGTAATCAGGATTGCTAGAGGGAGGCTGATTGGCTGCTTTTGGTTTGGTTGAGGAACCACAATTCAGTTCAGTTCAATAAGCATTCATTAGGCAAGTTCTAGATGCAAGGCACTGTGAGTCAGGGTCTCATTCTCAGCTCTGTACTTTCAGAGACTCAATTTTTAGTTCAGCTAGGACTGATCAAGCCCTGGGGAAGGGGACTGATTTATATTAGCCAAACTGATTAGAGGTACCAATGAGAAGCAGAATGGCATATGGGATAGAGGGCTGGCCTCAGCCTGGAAGACCAAGGTTCAAGTCCTACTTCTGAAACATATTGTTTGTGTTGGGGGTGTATGGGGCACTCAGTGAGGATTAGCACATCTGATGTGAGCCCTTTTCAGGGCTGCTCATCTACCTTAGGTGTCACCTGACAACCAACTGTCACCTCTGGCTCTAAGAAGATGTAGCATGGAGCCACACCCCAGTAAAACTGTCTTGGCAGATAGGCTAAACCAGGTTGAAGGTAACTGACAGGCTTCAACCCCATCAGTGAGTTAGTGAGGTGTGAAGACTTCCCCCACTGGAATGGGCAGATGAGAGCAATTTGTTCCAATGGCCACAAAGGTGGCCGAAGCACTGTGGATCACTTAAAGCTTTGGTCAGACATCAAAGATGCCAAGATCATCCACTACATCCCAGGCCATTGCCAGTTGTCTTGATTTTTGTCTTGTCACTGGACTTTGATGACTATGGAAGAAAGTATGAGGCTGCTGACTACACAATTCTGCTTCACTTAAATCCAATTCATGCACAAGTCAACACAACACCCATCACATGGTGATGTCATTGCTCCTCTTTGAAACTGAAGGATGAACCACAATTGACTATGTGACTCTTTGACTTGGAGCAGGTGAACTCCAAGTATTCTCAGCACTTCTAAGACATAAGTTGATGAATAGTTGCTGATTTGCCTTGAGAGAAGGGATTTTAGCTTGTACTGATGAAATCACAATTGGTTCGAACCAACAAACAAATGGAAGACTGATAGATAAATCAGGATGTCAAGTTGCTAATAGGAAACTTGCCTAGCCTGGGGACTGGCATTGATCATCTGAATGGAAGCACTTACTCCCAGTGGGTAGATTCACTAAGGGGATAAAAGTAGAGGCACAAAGATTAGTTAGTAATCAGAGAAGTAGAACAAAGGAAACTGCATGTTCTTAAGGGATATTTTTGTCAAGCAATGGGAGCCTGATGAATTGCCTATCACCATTCTAAGGATATTTCTGTCTAAAGATCTGGTATTGGTCATTATAATCAGAGCATTCCCTCTTAAGCCCTGTCAGAGACACATGAATAGTGTCTCACTCTTCCGCTCTCCTTATCACCAGGGGCGTCCCATTCCTCTGCTTGCCTTTGGCTCTTTCATGCTACATATTCCAAGATGCCAGGTGATCCTGTATTAGTTACATTGAGATTTGGGTCTTCTAGGTGGGATTTGGGAATACCTTCTCCTTATTAGCAAGACACTGACAAGGCATCTTTTAGAAAGATTTAAATCTTAAGGTGATGAATCCTTTTTGTTTCATGTTGCTTCTTGCCAGTCTCCATTTTAGAGATGGGACCTGTCCCCTAATTCTAAGGGTGTGTCTTATTTAAGGCCTGATGTCCTTTTGTGCATTGACTCTAGACATACTTACAATTCACCTTTAAATATCTAAGAGCATTTTTTTTCTTTTAAGATTCTTAAATTTACCATATTCTAATTGTGTAAAGCTCTCATTTCCCATTTTATATGGTAAACTCCTGGAGGATAGCTCTTGGGTGTCTTATTCAACCAGAACCTGCTAATCTGCATGGTATTTATTAGAAAAAGCAGCTGGATTAGATCAAGCACACACCGAGGAAACCTGTGATACATTTGTTAGGAACAGAAGGAACAGTATGTATAGTATTTGAAGGAGAGGAAGATAACAAAGGCATGGGAGAAAAATTGTGAATTTTGTTAATACCCAGAAAAGGGTTTGGCTTTTATTTTTTCTTCCCAGTGGATAGAGACAGGAGGGAGAGAAAATAAATTTGTGTTAATTGAAAACAATTAAATTTAATTAAAAATTAAAAAAATTCTAAGGTCATACTGGTAATAAGTGAAAGAGATGAGTTTTAAAATCAGGCCTTCTGACTCCAAAAATTGGTATTCTTTACATTCAGAAGATCTAATTTAAAATCCCAGATCTCTTATTTCTTGGTCATGTGGCCATTTGCAAATCTAAAAAATAAAAATAAAGAACAATAGCTGCAACCTATATGTCTACTCTCCCATCTATACAAAATTGTTATGAGGGTCATCTATTCATGAATTGAGAGAATCCTCAATGAAAGTATTAATAGGGAAGAAGTAGGCTTTTTTGAGTGGTATCCAACAACAAATCTCATCTTTATCATTTCACAGTTGACTGAAAGATGTAAAAAATAAGGTCCCATTGTGCTTATTGTTTATTGATTTGGGGGGAAAAACAATTGACAGTGGAATGAAATATGGCCTTAAAGGCTCTTTTGCAGTAAGGTTTCTCCCATTCATCTATCAGGTTCATTCAGAAAGTAACCCTGTACTATAGCCCTCTGATAATGAACATCGGGTAAAGAGGTAAAGGGAGAGGGAGAGACAGAGAGAGAGAGAGAGAGAGAGAGAGAGAGAGAGAGAGAGAGAGAGAGAGAAGAGAGAGAGAGAGAGAGAGAAGAGAAGAGAAGAGAAGAGAAGAGAAGAGAAGAGAAGAGAAGAGAAGAGAAGAGAAGAGAAGGGGAGAGGAAAGAAGAGGAGAGAGAAAAAAACAGGGAGAGTTAGAGAGAGAGGAAAGATGAGAGAGAGGAGAGAGACACAGAGAGAAAGAAAGAAGAAAGAGGAGAAGAGAGAAAAGAAACCCAGAGAGATAAAGAGACAGAGAAGAGAGAAAAGAAACCCAGAGAGAGCAAGAGACAGAGAAGAGAGAAAATAAACACAAAGAGAGAAAGAGAGAAAGAAGAGAAGAGAAGAGAAAGAGGAGAGAAGAGAGGAGGGAGAAGAGGGAAGGGAGGAGAGGAGAGAGGAGAGAGAGAGAGAGAGAGAGAGAGAGAGAGAGAGAGAGAGAGATGCTTATTAAAAGGATTCACATCTGTAATGGTGGAGATCCAGTAGAGTCCAGGTTGAGGAGGGATTCTTGTGGATATCAAGGCCCTTCAGATTCACCTCACCTCTTTTTCAGGTAACATATTATCTATCAATTCTATCAAGCTCCAAGACATTGCAGAGGCTCTTGGAAGAGATCTGTAATAACTCAAAAGAGTTTGACCTGCCCATCCACACAAGAAAAAGCAAATGGATGAAGAATGCCTTTGCCCAGATTTGAGTATCTGAGTGGACACTCTACAGAGCTTGTCCAACAATGTGCATATCTGGGGCAGAGAATACAGATAGACAATGAGTTGAGTCCAGAATTAAAAAGAAAAAGTGTGGACAGGATTACTTTCAGAAAATCACAAAGTATTTTTATACTGACCCCAAGCTTCACATAACAGCAACAGCCCATCTTTTCAGTTCAAATATTTTATTGGTGCTGTTGCATGGCACAAGACCTGGAACAGAACTGCCTTTGAGGAGCTAAAGATGGCAGTTGTACAGAGAGGAATATGTAATAAGCGTGAGCATGCTGAAACGTATAACCAATGAAGAACTCTGAAGAACAGGAGTAAAAGATGTGATCAAGGAATTGTATGGCAGAAAGAGAAGATGGTCTGGTTCAGGGGTGGAGAACTTATGGCCTCAAGACCACATGTGGCCTTCTAATTCCTTGGATGTGGCCTTTTGACTGAGTCCAAGTTTTATAGAATGGATTTTACAGATTTACAAAAAAGTTCTGTAAAACTTGGACTCAGTCAAAACGCCGCATCCAAGGAATTAGAAGGCCACATGTGGTCTCAAGGCCACAAGTTCCCCACCCTTGGATTCTGGTCATATGGCAAGAGTGAGGGATGACAGGTCAACAGCCAGAATGCCTCACTGGTATGTCAAGAAAAAATTAGGGAGACATCCAGCCTATTGGATCAACAAGTCAATCAACAAGAATTTATTAAGCCCCTATTATGTGCCAGGCATGGGGCAAGCCCTGAGAATACCAATACAGACATAAAGATAGGTAGTCCCTGTCTGCAGTGAGCTTTCATTTTAATGGGGAAAGACAACACATAAAAGAGGATTTGGACATGGAGAGAGGGGATAAAATTACCTAGTGAGGGGGCATTGTAGAGAAAGTCTAGAAAGAGAGTCAGTCTGGAGAGGAATGTGTGACCATATTGGTTGAGTCCCACAGGATAGACAGGCATGGATGGGTTGCAATCTGCATCACTGGAAGGAACTTCCAAACCAGGGAGATCACAGATCCATGTGAGTATGTTTTTTGTAGAGGTAGTCTGGGGGTAATGATTAGACTGTTGGGCTTGGAGTCAGGAAGATTTGGGTTTAATTCCCACTATCTCTGATATTTAGCTATGCATACCTCTGGCAAAGTGGCAGCTAGGTGGCACAATGGATAGAATGCTGGGCCTGGAGTCGGGAAGACTCATCTTCTTGAGTTCAAATCTGGCTTCAGACGCTTACTAACTGTGTGACCCTGGGTGAGTCGCTTAACCCTATTTGCCTCGGTTCCCTCATCTGTAGAATGAGCCAGAGAAGGAAATGACAAACTACTCTAATATCTCTGCCAAGAAAACCTCAAATGGGGTCATGAAGAGTCTGACGCAACTGAAAAAAACAACCGACTAAATCTTCAGCATCTCCCAAGGACCTAATTACCAGTTTATAGAGAGCTTACCCATCCATGTTTATGGAGAGAATTTCCATACTGGGAATTTCTCAGGCTGTGGAAATCATAGCTCCTTCTTTTATGTTTGTTAGAAACTACATGGAAGCACACATTGTCACCCTGGGGAAGTCACTTAACTTCTCTGGACCTCAGTTTCTCCATCTGTAAAATGAGAAGTTGGACTCTGAGGTCCCTCCAGCACTAAATCTATGATCTTATGCGAATCCTGATAACTTCTTCCTCCACACCAAAGAGGCGCAGCCTGTCTCCTCTCTCAGCTCTGCAGTGGTTCTTATGCTCCTTCTGCCATCAGGGATCTGTAATGCCTTCCTCTTTCAGATTACCTTACTACATCAGCTTGTGTGTAGCTAGGTATTTACTTGTTGTCCCCATTAGAATGTATGTTCCCTGAGGGCAGGAGAAGAACCTGACAGGCACTGAGGGTTTCTTTCTTTTCTTTTCTTTTTTGGTTCTTTCTTTGTATACTCAGCACATAACACAGTCCTTGGTCCATAAATTTAAGAAATGCTTGTTGGCTGACCGATCTCTCCCCCTGCCTAGCCATGTATCATTCACGCTCCCTCTCTTTTCAGCACCTGCCCAGAATCAGCTCAGCCCCAAAGGGGGAGCTCAGTAAGCACAGGCTTTAGTGTTAAGCAGTCAAGTAAGCCCCTGCTCAGCCACGCATCCCACTATGTCCCCAGAGCTTGGTCCATTTGTGCTGCTTGCATCTGTCTGTTCAGGGCTCTTGTTCCTTCCCCTTACCCAGAGACATGCTGACAGGCTTATTGGAGAAACAATTAAGCCATCTTCTTTCCATACAAATATTTTCAGATGTGTTTGGAAGCAGCCTGGTCTCTAGATCCTCAGCAGAATGGAAAGCCCAGGCCCAGAGCTGCTCACATGATCTCTGCCTTTCATCCTTCTTACAATGAGATCAGATGCAGTGAGGTTTCTCTTCTGTTGCCTGGTCCCAGTGGATAGTCCAGCTAGTTTCCAGCACTGGAGTTCAGGGTCTGCTGGCTGACTGTGTCACAGGGGCTGGAGGAGGCATAGGCGGATGGATGCTTAGCATTATTAGATCTAAGCCCTGGGCAGGCAGAGAGGGACCAGGGCTAGGACCCAGGCCTGGTAGTGGGCAGGATGTCTGGAGTCAAAGGAAGGTTAGGCACCATGGTCTGTGTGTTAGTTCATATAGACATGGGAGGTGAGGTTATTTGTAATGAGGCCTGAGGGCAAAAGCCAATAATAGAATCTGAGAACATGCTAAAAGTCACAGGATGGTTCGTAGTCTAAATTGATGTGCTAGTGCTACCATTTGGAGAGCAGTGGTAGAAAGGGGATACAAAGAGAGACGTGGTCGGGACACAGAGGTCAGGAGACAGCATCCAGAAGTCCAGAGCAGGCAGGTGGGGGCAGGTAGGGTCAGGGGGTAGCAGAGTCTGAGTGAGTAGTAATGAGTCAGAGGCCAAGGCAGATATAAGGAAAAAGGTAGTGAATAGAATTCAGTCTGACAGCTGGCAACATCTCAGAAAACAGAATAGTCTGGGAAATCCATACTGGAATAGCACTGATCCCAGGATAGGAACTATAGTTCTCTATACTCCTTTTGAGCAGTCTTCCTGATGTGGATTGCCCCTCAAGGCCCAGCAGGCTTTCACAGGAGCTGATGATTTCAGAAAAGGGTGAAGTCCTATAGAGAACTCTTACAGTTCTAACAAGTGTTCTTTGGGAATAGCATTTCCCTTTGGCAGTGGAAGTTGTGATTTTATTACATTTCAAAACACATTTTATAAATGTATTGCTATATTTTGTTTTTACGTCATCTATATTTCCTAGTATATTTCTTCCACCTCCCATAGAATCCTGCCTTGTACCAAAGAACAAAAAGAGGGGGGAAATAATTCAGTGGTAATAACCAACACATTAGAAAAGATATCTGACAATTACATACAATATTCCAAACCCATACTCCCCCACCTCTGCAAAAAAGAAATGACTTCTCTTATCTTTTCTTTGGGGTCCAGCTTGGTGGTTATAATTGCAGAGTATTTGGTTTTAATTATTCTTTTCACTTACATTGTGGTTAAGTTTATTATTTTTCTAGTTCTGCTTACTTCACTTTGATCAGATCATCACCATCATAAAAATAGAGCTTACTATGTGCCAGGCACTGTGCAATTATTATCGCATTTGATCCTCAAAACAACCTACCTGAAAGGGAGATGCTATTGTTATTTTCATTTTTACAGATGAGGAAACTGAGGTAAATTGAGATTAAGTGACTTGTCTAGTCACACAGTTAATAAGTGTCTGAGGCTGAATTTGAACTTAGGTCTTTCTGACTCCAGGCCCAGTGCTCTGTGCACCATGGCACTCCTAGCTGCCTCTGCAGATCACATCTTCCCATGTTTCTCTGTATTCCTCATAGTCATTGTTTCTAACAGTACGGTAGTGCTTTCTTTCAGGTCCAGAATTTGTTTAATGATAGCAAATAATAGCTACCATTTTAAGCTTTGCAAAGCACTTTACATATGCCATCACATTTAATCCTCACAGCAACCCTAGAAGGTAGATGCTATTTATTATCCCAATTTTACAGATGAGGAAATCAAGTCTGAAAGAAACTTAGTGACTCACCCAGTGTCTCATAGCTAGGAATTGTCTAAGGAAGGATTTGAACTCAGGTCTTCCTGATTCCAGGTATAGCATTCTATTCATAGTACCATCCATTCCCAAAACTGATGGCCATTGTTATCATGATTGGGAAGTCATTTATTTTTTGCAGAACAAGGATGAAGACCTGATGATTTCAACAAATGAAGCAGACCAGGGTAATCAAATGTCTTGCCCAAGAGAAAATTAACTTCAGATATCTCAGAATTCAGAAGGCAAAAAGTCCAGATGGTATAGTTGAAAGAACACTGCCATCTATAGCCAGAGACCTAGGTTTGAATCCTAATTCTAGAAACCACCTGTCACACTTACTTTCTATTCATGGGCTTTTCCCCCCTCATCTGTAAAATGAAGAGGTTGTTTGAAATAAGATCTTTTATAATTCTAAATCCTATGATTGCATGAATCTCTCCCAAAACTTAGCTGGGACACTTGGAAAGGAGAAGGAATGAGTTTGGCTTTAGGTTTGAAGAAGCTCAACTACCTGGGCTCAGCCTCAGCATCTGACTCTTAACCATTCATAGCCTCATATACTCGGGCTGTTCGTGGATCCTGGGGTGAGATCTGGTTGGGAGGCTGAAGAACACAGACATCAAAATAATGAATGGCAGAATCACTCCATGCTGGCCAGTCCAGGGTAGAATACAGTTTCTTGTTTCACTTGAGACCACCCTGGCTACCATATGGCAAATAATTTTGTTCCTTCTATTTTCTTTTTGAAGAAAGGCAATCCTAGCTCTATTTTCTTCCTGAAAGATGAAATCAATTATCCAGGCATCACATGTACATTATATTTCTCATCCTTCCTTCCCTGTCTTTTCCCTCCACCCTAGGGAAAAAATGACCCACTAAAATCCATAATGTGTGACTTTCACACTAGAGAGAAGTCTCCGAAAAGCAGAAACATTCACAGCTAAAGCCATTTACCACAAATGATTGTCTCTCTTTCCTTGCTGAAGATATTTGTGTTTGAATAACAGCTTCGTCATTGGCTAGCTCCCTGGGGTCTCCTCCAGTCAGCCATAATCCTATGTTTGTGACAGTGTCTGTTTGGTAATAGTGTTAATTCCTCACATTTATATAGTGCCTTATGCTGTACAAAGCACTTTGGCATCCACTATCTCATCTGATGCTTGCAAGGATCCTAGGAGGTAGATGGAGTAGGTCTGATCATCCTTGCTTTTATAGATGAGGGAATCGAGACTAAGAGAGATTTAAAGGTTTGCCCCAAGTCACACAACCAACTGGCATTAGAGGTGAGACTAGAGATTGACTCTTGACCCCCTGTGTATAGCCCTCTCTGCTACACCAACAAGTCTCATCTAAAATGGCTTTCATTTTTTTATCTGGAAGCACCGTATAAATGTTAACTAACTTGGGCCTCACAAAATCTCCATCAAATTATTAGGTGAATACAGAATACTTGTACGTATTTCATGACGGGGGCAGGGGTAATAAGATTCCCAAATAATCGTCATGTATGTAGTCACACTCTGGGGACTTCTAAATCACTAAATCCCATGGCCTATTCTTAGTCCTTTTCTTCTTCCCTCTTTTTTTTTTTATGTTCATCACTTGTACCCCAAGTGCAAGAATGAGGCTCCTCCAAGTGACAAAAGTTAGGTAGGTCATACATTTTAGACTTGGAGTCAGGAAGATCTGAGTTCAGTTCCTGCCTTGGATACTTATTAGTCATGTGACCTTGGACAAGTCACTTTACCTCATTGTGCCTCAGTTTCCTCATCTGTAAAATGAAGGAGTAGGACTTCATGACCTCTAAGTTCCCTTATAAGTCTAACTCTATGATGCTATGCTTATCATTATATCCTTATGTCTTCTTCCTCTTCTTTCAAAAACTCAGTCATCTCTAATTCTTTGCTCTCCTTCATTTCCTCATCCAGTCCATTGCCAAATCTTGCCAATTCTGCTACCATAGCATTTTTTGTATCCAATTCCTTCTCTTTAATCAGCACCACCACTCTACATTCTTATTACTTCTTCCCTGGACTTTTGCAGCTGATGGCATAGTATATAGAACACTATACCGAGGTCAAATCTAGCCTTAAATACTTACTGACTGTCTGACTCTTGGCAAGTCACCTAACTTTTATTTACCTCAGCTTCCTTATCTGAAAAAATGGGGATAAAAATAGCACCTACCTCCCATGACTGTTTTGAGGCTTAAATAAGATAATATTTGTAAAAAGCATTTAGCACCTGTTACACAGGAGGTGCTGTATAAGTATTTATTGTTCTCCCTCCCCTTTGTTCTCCCTTGAGCCTTCTAATTGGTTTCTATGTCTCCAATCTCTTGTATCTCTCTTCGATCCTACACAAAGCTGCCAAAATAATTTAAGACACAAGTCTAAAAAGTCACTCCTCAGCTCAGTTTTCAGAGGCTTCCTACTGCCTCTGGGATAAAACAAACAAACAAACAAACAAAATCTCCTTAACCTCACAGACTAATGTCATACTGCCTCCAGGCATACCCTCTATTTCTAACCAAATGGGATTGCCTGTTATTCTCTGAACTTGACCTGCCATCTTCTATCCCCTTACCTTTGTCCAAGTTTATCCCCCTGCCTAGAACGCATCTCTCCCCAATATCATCTCTCTTGGGTGAAGCCTTCTCTGTTGCCCTTACATAAGAGGATTTTCTCCCTACTCAAATTCACTTGGGACACCTTGTCTGGATTTGTTGCCCTCAACACAACTACCTTACAATATACATAATATACATTATGCCCTTTCCTCACCTTCCTGATAGAATGTAAGCTTCTTATGGACAGAAATACTGTCATAAAAAAAATCTTCACATAACCCAGAAAAGGTCTCAGTTGGTCAATAATCATTTATTAAGCACCTGATATGTGCAGGCACTATGCTAAATGCCTGGGATACAAGAAGAGGCAAAAGACAGTCTTTGCCCTCAATAGACACAATAGATTCTTGTTAAATTTGAATTTGGGGTGACTGACCTAGCCTGAGCTCAGTGAATAATCAGACCTCTCTGGGCCCCAGTTTGGTAACTGACTTTCTTTGATTCTTTTTGGTGAGTCATTTGAGAATCTCATTAGGACAGATTTGCAATGGAAAAATACTTTACACCTACAGCAGCAAAAGCAGACGGTTCCCACCGATGATAAAAAGAGGGTTATTCTCTTTGTATGTCCTTGAGTGAGTTCTCTGTTTTCTGACTCAATGTATCAGATTTGAGGTTACAGTAATGTCCTTGAGGAAGCCATCCTAATGTGTTTTTATTGCAAGTAGGACAATTTCTTCTTGAAATCTCTCGGAATTTTATAATAGCTAGCATTTATATAGTACTTTATAAACGTTATTCATTCAACAACTTTGGTGGGGGGAAGGTAAGGCCATCATTACCCACATTTGTACAGGTGAGGAAATTGAGGCAAGGAGAAGTTACATGACTTGCCTAAAGTCACAGATACTAAATGCTTGAAGCCAGATTTGAACTTAAGAATTCTTGACTCCAGCTCTAGCACTCTATCCACTGTAGTACCTAGCTACCTTCTATCTCCTGGCTTCCAGATACCATTTCAGGTACTCTCCTTTACTAATACTCCCACTCCTTGAAATAGATTTAGCAAGGCTTTGGTCTAAAAGTCTCTGGGATAGTAGAGATGTCCTTTTGGAATTGGTAGGTTTGCCAATAGCCAGATTATTTCATGTGAAAATATAGGCTCTGTGACCTGCTTCTATGGCTACTGGGATAGGGGTAATGGGATCAGCCAGATCTTCAGATATCAAGGCCAGATCTTCATTAACCAGCTTATCAGAAGCTTATCAGAAGACTGTAGAAAGGCTGCAGGTCACCTGAGACCATTAGGCTTCATGTTGGTTTCCATTGCTTCCCCAGAGATTTGTCAATGAATCTGGCCCAATGGGAAGACTCTTGAAGAGGACAAAGTGGAAGCCATAGATGCTGATATCAATTGCACATGTGCGAGTGACTGTCCTCTAGTGTGAGATCATGCCAATGTTCCCAAAAAGCACCCTGATTATGAAGGGAATAGGAGATGTTCAGAAAAAATATGCTTGAAAAGTCATAAAAGTTGGTGCATTTCTATAGAAACTAATGCATTGTGTACAGTTTTTAATAAATGAATTACTAATTGAAAAAAAAAGAAGACTGTGGGACAGACAGAGAGAGGTAGGTGTTACCTCTTGAATAGGAAACCTCCTTCCTATTCTAGGGGCAGTTATAAGGGGGAATGGCTCATTGTTCTGTGGGTCTGTTTGTGGGATACTTGGGGCAATAGAAAGAAGCCAGAGCCCTGATGTTTGTAGTCTTGAGGTGGCAGGGAGCTAGCCTTGGTGCTGTGAACACAAGTAGATGGAAAGAGAAGCAATAGCTGTGGTGATAGCACATATCAAGAGAGGCAATTCAGGACAAACGTGGAGAGGAAGACGTGAGTATTGTGATGTTCAAAAAGTTCAAGAGACATAATTTCTGGGTAGTTTAATCATTTTATTAATAATGACAGCATGATTATTAATAAAAGGATGGTCATTTGACTCTTTCCAAAGACATCATGGTAACAGGCTCACAGCTTATATGCCCATTGAAGAGGGGTGTTCCTGAGGGTGACAATCAACTCTGATTGGTGAACATGTAATGAGAGAATGAATATTGCAATGAGAGGATGAACCTATTCAAATGAATTTTGATTTTGTCATTTACTTCTGAGTTACTCTAGCCTTGTACAATCTAAACAAAAGAATCTATCTCCACCCAAGCTTGATTGAATAGTATTCACCTTAGTCTAGGGATCCCTTGTGTGATTGGATGGGGTTCAATAAAGGAGAAGGTTAGCTTAACCTTCAGAGACTGAGATTTTGAAATGAGAATAGAAAAAAGGGGGTACTCTGAATTTCCCCAAATCACTGGTTATTAATCATTTCTCTCAGTATATTGTTGTTAAATAATTTTTCAGCCACGTCCAACTCTCTGTGACCCCATTTGGGGTTTTCTTGGCAGAGATACTGGAGTGGTTTGCCATTTCCTTCTCCAGATCATTTTACAGTGAGGAAACTGAGGCAAATGGTGTTAAGTTACCTACCCAGGGTCACATAGCTAATAAGTGTCAGAAGCCAGATTTGAGCTCACAAAGATAAGTCTTCCTGACTCCAGGCACAGAACTCCATCCATCTGCTGCACCACCTCACTGTCCCAGTATAGCTTCTAGAGTATATATAGTAATAAATAACAGAAAAGGCCTGAAAGATTCAAGGAAGAGAAAGTGAGTGCAAAGGCTGAGAGGCCTTACCACCTCAGGCATTGCTTGCTAATTGGTAGAGTGCTGGACTTGGTGGCAAGAAAACCTGAGTTTAAATTCTGTCTCAGATTTTTTTCTAGCTGTGTGACTCTGAGTAAGTCACTTGACTTATCTCACATTCCTCACCTGTAAAATGGGGATAATAATAGCACCTACCTCACATGTTCATTGAAAAGATCAAATGAAAATAACATGTGTAAGGTGCTTTGCAAACTCTGAAGTGCTATGTAATGTTGTAATGATAATAATAATAGTAGTAGTAGTAGTAATAATAATAATAATAATAATTATAATAATAATAATAATAATAACAACCTCATTATACATCCCCTATAGCTCACGTTCTTAACCTGGGTCTTGAATTTGCATTAAAATTTTTTTTTTGAAAACTGTATTTAAGAAAGTTGGCTTACTTTGAAATCCTATGTATTTTATTTAATGCATTTAAAAACATTGTTCTACAGAGTCCATAGACTTCATCAGACTGCCAAAGTGATCCATGTCACAAAACAGATAAAGAGTTCCCGCCTTTTATGGATGACGTGGCTTGTGAAGGAGGGTAGTGCAGTATTTCTGCATTGTGGCTACAGTGTAGCTCACCTCCATATTTCTAGTGGTGTATGCCTTGGAAGAGGGGAGTTGGAGAACTGGGAAACCCCACACAACTTCTCCAGTAGTGTGATCTGTCTCTGGGCTCTGGAGTGGCATGACAAGACTATTGTAGACTCATGGTCAATGGGAGGTAGATATCACTCATATACCCGGCAGTCTTTCCCAGAGTACTGAGCAGCCAGCAGAGTTTGAATACCAAGAGTCCCAAGAGAAGTGCCTAGAAGACCCAGACCACAGTAAATGAACCACTGTGTTTGCTAGTCCTACAAGTCTCATTTGACATTTCAATACTCTTATTTTTTCTTATGGATTATATTTAATTTTTTTTTTATTCTGAACTTAAACATGAAAACAGAGAGCATTTCTCTAGCTAAGCATTTGAACACAAAAGGAGATTCTATATGAAATCTTTAAAACTCTACTTCATATCACTTGCTTTTAAATATATGAATGTGTGTATGTATATATATATATATATATATATATGTATGTATATACACACACACACACACTAACATTTTCTTTCAAAACTGCTGGGCTTGTCTGTACTTCCTTCTTTTAAAAATTTTTCTCCCTTTTGACACTTTCTTTTGTTCTTTTATGATTAAAACAATTTTTCAATGTCTTTTATTCATCATTAGTGCTAATCATTCCCACTCCATCCCTCCACTCTTCCTTTCCCATGAAAACCTGAAAGGGGGAAAATACTCTTGTAACAAATAAGCATAGTCAAGCAAAAGAAATCCACAGAGTCCATGTCCAGAAATGTATGTCTCATTCTTCACTTTGTATTCATCACCTTTCTGTCAGGAGGTTGGTACATGCTTCATCATAAATGCCCTGGAGACAGGGTTGGCCATTACATTGATCAGAATTATTAAGCCTTTCAAAGTCATTTTTCTTTACAACGTTGTTCTACTTTTATAAATTGTTTTCCTGGTTCTGTTCACTCAACTCTGTGTCTGTTCATACTATCCAGGATTCTCTGAAATTATCTCTTTGTCCTTTCTTACAGTGTGGTTTTATTCCATTACATTCATATACTGCAACATATTCAACCCTTCTTCAATTGTCTAATAGGCAATTTATGACACCCCCTTAAAATCTGGTCCTCTCCTCTCCTCTGCTCTCCTCTCCTTTTCCTTTCTCTCCTTTTCTCTCTTCTCCTTTCCTTTGCTTTCATTCCATGACTTTCTCTACTCTTCCTTTCCCTTCCCTTCCCTGACTTTGCCTTTTTCCCCTTTAATATCCCCCTACAGAATCAGACTGTTTATTATGCCTGCAGCTATTCTCTCCCTGCATTATCCTCCTCCACCTCTTCTTGTTTTGCTGTAGAGTTTGATGTATTTCTCCACTACAGTGTATGTTTAACACTTCTTTTTCCATTTACAATGAGTGAGTTATCTGATACTCACTCCCGTCTTCATATTTGCATATTCTTCTCTCTACACACCTCGAACACGAAAGATAACAAGCTTTACCTCCTTTTTCCTCTTTTCCATGCTAGAGTATTCCTTTTATGTTTCTTTGTCTTTCCTTTCTTGAAACCCCCATATTCTTATCACAAATCTCCCTAAGTGTCAGCAACACTACATTACCCAGTTTGTATACAGCACTGCTCAGATGACAGGACTATAGTGTATCACTAAGTTTAATTTATTGCTTTATTTACCCACTCGTTTTCACCAGGGTGAGCAAATGAAGCCAGGGATGGGAAAACAAACAAGTGAACTTAACTATTGGGAAATTGGGGTAATGGTGTCTAGCAAGGGTCTCCTCTATATCCTTCTCTTCCAGATGCTCATACAGGACTGAGTTATCAGGTCTGGTCATGTCTTGGGGAAATGACTGGCATTCTTCAAACTTACTGTCATGACCAAAGCAGTGGAGCTAGGTGGAGATGGGATTTCTTAGAAGAGTAAATGCCTGATTCAGGAAATAAGCAGAAGACTCTTCACTTCCCTAGAGGATGCTTGTCTCTGAGCACCCAAACCCAAACTGTCTTTCTGGATTTATGGGTATTATGACTTGCCTAAAGACAAAGTTGGAGGCTTGAATCTGAGCTACTGGATTGCATTAACTTGAACTCCTGGGTTTTTGATTTGGCTGCAGATGAAAAAGATTTGGGATGACTGGGCTTGGGAAGAATCATTGGTGGAAAAGAGATGCCTGTGATAATTTAATGTAGTTAGTTTTATTCCTTTTCTTCTACTATTACAAATAAAGAAAACTGTAATTATTCCCATGTTTGTGTAACTGAACTCCATTAAAATTCAGCAGGAAAGCGAAGAGGGCAAAGTTCCCATTGGGTAGGAGCTGATTGATTGGGTAAATCCATTCTCACCTGTTAGACTAGTGATACGAGCACTGCTGTTTACAAAGGGACAGAGCTTGAAGATAGAGGTAACCAGTTGTCTGAAAGCCATGAGAGCTTGTCAGTAACTTATAGTGTCAGCTGGAGTACATAACCTTGTATTGGGTGGAGTTCATTACCACAGGGGGTGAGCACTTGACTCTTATTATTGAATTGGGTCAGCTAGTTGGTCACCAGTACTCTGCTATTGGGCAAAATAGGATCACAGAACCAAAGATTTAGAGCTGAAAGAGACCAAATCATTTTGTCCAATTTGCTCATTTTATAGATGAGCAAACAGAAGTCCAGAGAATTTGAATGACTTGTCCTGAGTCTCCCAGCAAGTGGAAGAGCAAGGATTCAAACCCAGACCCTTAGACTCCAAATCCAGCAGTCTTTCCACCAAACTATCTTTTCTTCTGAAATTTGTTCTAACCTTCTGACCCAAACAGCAGAGTATGATTGGTGGAAGCACTCAGGGTAATTTCTAGTCTTTCCACTATACTTTTTTACACTTTCGTACTTAATAGTGACATTGTGCTCTCTGTTACCTACCAGGGAAGCTGAGAGTTATTAGAGAATGCCTGTAGGTTTCATAGTCCACTAGGGGAAAAAAAGGGAAAAAAACCTTATCTGTGTGTGATTGTATTATGTACCTGTCTAAGGGGTCTGGGTTAAGGACTCTGTGAAATTACTGCTGCATGTGGTCAATGGCAGAGACCTTGTCTGAGTGAATTGCTAAGATCACGAGAAGAAATATTCTCTTTCTTGTAATCTTGACCTACATTTGTTGGCTTCCTGACCTGGCCCTGGTCCTCATATGGGAATTGATATTTCTTCTCTCTGGCTTCACTGTTTGTCCTGTCATAGCTTGTCTGTTACTGATTTTGGTCTTAGACTCTTGGACCTTCAATTTCAAGTGTATCCTAATGCAACCATCTCCTCAACCTGTCCCTGGTCATGTCCCTGTACTGTTTGGCTTACATGAATTGGATTCCTTTCCTTGGCTCGAAGCTCTATCCACCTTCATCAGCAGACATTTGGTAAAACAAAACAAAACAGAACAAAATATCTGTGGAATAGAGATAGCTACTTGGGCCCAAATTCAATTATATTCTTACCATTCTTCCCCCTCTTATTCCTCTTATCTTTTAATATTTTTGTCTCTTTGTTTCTCTCTTTGTATGTCTCTCTCTCTCTCTTACTCACTCTCTCTCTCTCTCTCTCCCTCTCCTCTTCTCCCCCACTCTCTTTCTTTGTCTTTCTGTCTCTGTCTCTCCTCCTCTCCCCTCTCTCTCTCTCTGTGCCTCTCTCTCTGTCTCTGTCTCTCTCTGTCTCTCTCTCTCTCACCCTCCACCCCCACCCCACTCCTATTTCGTCCTGGTGATACTCTATTGGCCTATTGGCCTAGGATCAGTCTAGCTAAACTTATTGAGGCTAATCACCAGATTGGCTTTGGAGTGATAACTTTTTTAGACACAGCAGCTCTGAAAGACTATTGACTTGTTTATAGATCAAGTTTAAACATATGTGTTTTTTATCTTTACATCTATATCTATATTTCTATAATTTGTCCTCCCTTCCTTCCTTCCTTCCTTCCTTCCTTCCTTCCTTCCTTCCTTCCTTCCTTCCTTCCTTCTTTCCTTCCTTCTTTCCTTCCTTCCTTCTTTCTTTCCCCCTTTTCTTCCTGACCTGGTAAATTCTCAGAGATTTACTTAGCTCTTGCTCCCTTCTTAGCTATTTCAATGACTTGTCATTTCATGAACAGATTATCTCATAAAATCTCATTTTCTGCTGTTGGGTTCTCTGGTCATTCTCTCTTCCTGTCAGACCTCCTGTCATCTGTATTTCCATGGCCTCTAGCATTTACTCAGTGACAGATTGGCACTCACTGTGTAAAGAAAACTGAAGAGAAATGTTCCAGAAAGAGTTTCTCTTCTCCACTTTGTTCCTGACCTGTACCAGCCAGCCATAGGCTCATCTTCTCAGTTGAACTCTCTCTCTAGGGACAGATCTTTCAAGACTGAGGAAAAAAGTCACCAGGATACAGCACTAAGACATTAGGAAGGATTGTTCCTTGGTGACCTTAGGCATCCAGCAGTAACTTGAGTGGGTGGGGAACCAGTTTGAGCAGTCTCCATTTTATGAATAGATTATGCATCCAAAGTCAATTATATGAAAGTTGTAGCATTTTCCCTAAACAAATAATGCTCTACAACATTGTGCAATGACCAGCTTTGACAGACTTAGCTTTTCTCAACAATGCAATGACCTAAGACAATTCCAAAAGACTCATAATGGAAAACGCTATCCACACGCAGAGAAAGAATTATAGAGTGTGAATGCAGATCGAAGCATGATATTTTTTTTCTCTCTGTTTTTTCCTCATGGTTTTTCCCTTTTGTTCTGCTTCTTTCACAACATGACTAATGTGGAAATATGTTTAATATTATTGTACTTGTATGGCATATCAGATTGCATGCCATCTTGGGAATGGGGAGGGGAAGGAGGGGAAAATTTTGGAACTCAAAATCTTATAAAAGTGAATGTTGAAAACTAAAAAGAAATAAACGAAAAACAAATAATGCTCTACAAGGAAGATAGGTTTCCAGGGTAGCTCACAGAAGCCTATTTAACCTATAATGTACTATTAATATTAATAGTACTATTTCAGCTATCGCTGGGATTCAATTCAGTTTAGCAGACACTTATTAAGCACTTTCTGTGTGCAAGGTTAAAAGCAGTTTGGCAATAGACAGAGGATCCATCTCAGAGTTTGAAAAACTTTAGTTCCCAACTCTGACACACAGAACGGTTGACCACTGGCAAATCATTTAACCCCTCAGTGCCCAAGGCAACTCTCTAAGGTTCCAAGTTGTTAATGAGCTGCTGGGAATTTCTATGCCTGGAGTTCCTTACATTGACCAAGTCACAGGTCAGGATTTAAAAAACAAAACAAAACAAAACAAGGTATTGCAAGGTATTATGGATCCGAGGGAAAACGGAATAGTTTCTGCCTTCAAGGAGTTTACATTCTAAATCTTAAAAGTGAGGGCCCGGCTTCCCTGTATAAGAGAAACTATCTCAACTCGTGGAACAAAGGGAAATTTACTTCATCGGAGACCCAAGATGTAAACTTCCTTTCCTTTGCTTCAAGGAGCTATTCATAAATCTGATGTTTATAAATAGTCAGGGCAGCCTGTACATTGTTTGCTGTTTCTTTACAAGGTTGGATTTATCTCACTGACAGCAAACTGTTCTGCTAAAGCTTCATGCTCCCTCTGTCCCTTTAATGCATTGTCCTTTTGTCTCGGCTGCTGATAGAGCCATCATTCCGCCACAGATCTTGAGGAACTGACGCTTACTTTTACTAATAGTCAAGTCATCCAAATATTCCTCCCTCTGAGCTAGATTCTGTCCACCATCTCCCCCAGAAACTTAGTGCTCAACTTACTGTCATGCAGTCTCTCAGATACCAGCCCTGATTTCATAGTCTGAAACTGGTTGGTCTCCTTGCTTCTCCCTTACGCTGCCTGTCCCCAAGGCTGTGGGCTACTGCTCTCCTGACCTCCCGCTGGTTATTACTTACTTCCTCCAGTAATCCAGAGTGAGGCTCTTAGACCCACATGGCTCTCTTCTGTGTGATGGATGGTTCCGAATAAGACTTCCATTAGCTGGCACGTCAGTGCTGTAACTTACGACCACTCCAGTATGCCAGACAGCTGTTTTCATGAGGTCACTTATCATCTCGGTCTAAAGCCGGCTGCTTCTCTTGCACAACGTCCACCTTTCAGTTCAAATTAATTTCCCATTCCGCATCAGGCTGACAAGAAAGCCCATTCACTCCTCATTTAGAAAATATGGCTCAAAAATGCAGCAAATGCCTGATGCCTGAACATCGACTGGGGTCAAAGGACAAAATCTGAGCTCTTGAAATGTCCAAGGAATCATCCTCTAGAATGGGCATGCGGGGCTATGACAGAAGACGGGAAAGAAAGGCTCACTCTGGAGGCTTTCATTTGGGGAGCTGTGTAGGGCCATGTAAAGAGCACTGAACCTAGATTCTCAGGACCTGAGTTCAAATTCTGTCTTTGCCCCTTATTACCTGGATGACCCCTAAGCAAATCACTTCACCTTTTTGGACCTCAATTTCCCCATCTGTAAAAGGAGAGAATTGTACTATGTGGCCTCCGAGTTTTAGCTCTAAATCAGTGGTCCTGTGATTTCTATGATTACAGTTCAATTAAATACAGAAACAGCTAATATTTATACAGTGCTTACTATTTGTCAGGCATTGTGCTAAGAGACTTTGCATTTCTTATCTCATTTGATCCTCACAACAACCCTGGGAGGTAGGTCCTATTATTATTTCCATTTTACAGATGAGGAAAAAGTGTGTAGGGACAGATCTGAACTCAGATCTTTCTAACTCCATGCTTGGGACTTTATCTACTGCACCACCTAGCTGCCCAATGTCATGCAACTAATGATCACATGGAGTCTTACATCACTATATCACCCTCAATATAATAAAGAGTTGTTTGGGGAAGTTAATGGAGACTGAATGTTTGGAAAGAGGACAAATACAAGAGATTCTTGTGTGGAAAGCAGAAAGGATAGAGAAACCAGCTCAAGTTATTGGGGCCTTTCTAGGAAACTGTGGCTTGACCTAGAGAGGTCTGTGCCTGGAAAATCAGAGAGGACCTTGTCTCAGTTCAGTTTAGTTTAATTCAATTTAATTTGATTTGAGTGGATTTGACACACATTTATTAATTGCCTACTATTTGTCACTGTGGTAGGCTGGGAATACCAACATTAAAATGAAAATAGTACTTATGCTCATGAATTTTATATTCTTCCAGGTTGGGGGGAGCCATATATATACAAATAAGCAAATGTAAAGTACATACAAATAAACAGAAAGTTGTGTGGGGGGTGGACAAGCAAATACAAATACAAACAACTTGAAGAATGAGGAAGTCCTTTGTTGGAGGTAGCCTTTTAGTTGACTCTTAAGGGAAGCTAGAGATCCCAAGAGGTAGGTGGAATGGGGAGACCATTCCAGGTCTTGGGCAGCTAGGTAGAGCACTGGGTCTGAAGTTAGGAAAACTCATTTTCCTGAGTTCAAATCCAGACTCAGATACTTACCAGCTATATGACCCTAGGCAAGCCACTTAACTGGGCTTAACTCAGTTTTTTATCCGTAAAATGAGCTAGAGAAGGAAATGGCAAACCATTCCAATATCTTTGCCAAGAAAATTCCAAAAGGGGTCACGAAGAGTTGGACATGACTGAATGACTGAACAACAATAGCATTCCAGGTCTGAGGGGCAACCTATATAAATATGGAGGAGATGAGTTGGAATGTTATATATGGGGAGCAGAAAATAGGTCAGTTTGACTGGAATGTATAGTATATGAAAGGAAATAATCTCAAATGTCTGGCAATATAGCTTAGAATAAGGCTTCTTACCCTGGGTAGGGTTCAAGGACCTCATGGATAGATTTCCAGTTCCTTGGATAGAGCTCAAGAAGTCTATGAATTCCTTTTTAAAATATTTTGCAAGGCAGCTAGGTGGTGCAGTGAATACAGCACCAGCCCTGGATTCGCGAGGACCTGAGTTCAAATCTGGCCTCAGACACATAACACTTACTAGCTATGTGACCCTGGGCAAGTTACTTAACACCATTGCCTAGCTTGAAAAAAATTTTGGTACTTGTATTTCAAAACAATTGATTTCCTTTCTAATCTTATATATTTTATTTTATGCATTTAAAAGCATTTTTCTGAGAAGTTCTTAGACTTCACCAGAGTCTGCCAAAAGGGTCCATAAAACAAAAGGGAAAAAAAAAGGTTAAGCATGTCTGGTTTAGAGTTAGATTGTGAAAGACTTTAAATGCCAAATAGAGGAGTTTGTATTTTATCCAGAGACAATAAGGATAAAGGGTTGAGAGAGCTAGCTGTTACTTCAAAGTCTATGGATGCCTGGCTGATCTTAGGCATAAATTAAGGTAGAGCTAAGGAAAAAGAAGTCAGATTTTGTGTTGAACTGGACACATCTGGACTCATTGGCTCAATGCTCTAACTACTGACATGACTAACTTTAGGCTTTCCTGACCAACCTGCAGGTCCTTTATATACCACCCTTCATATTTTCCATACTGACAGAGATCATATGGAGATTTAAGGTCTGATTGAAAAGAAAGCTTATTTCACCTTGCTTAAACTTGGTCAAGAGATCCCACCTGCACTCACCTAATCATTCCCTCTGATTAATCACTCCATTCTAATGCTAATACTTTCCATGAATATCCTCAATCCTGATGGGATTCTTATGTGTGTGTATGTGTGTGTGCATCTGTGTGTACATTTGCCTGTGTATGTGTGTGTATGCATGTGCATGATGATCTGATCATTTAAGCCATAGACGCCATTCAGGGACAATGCTGAGTAATCATTTGCAGATGGGAAAGATAATTTTATGATCTATTTCTGTACTCTATCTTCTTAAATGACTAATGGGACCGATTTGGGACCAAGAGATTTTACAGCAAATTGGACAGATGTTTCCACATGTGGAAGTTTAGGTTTTGATTCTCAACTTGCTGTTTCTGTCACTCTCTTTTCATTATTTCTTTATGGCCGTGGCTTGGATCCAAGTAGTATGTTGTGAAGAAGTTATATTGGGGGTGGAGTTTCTTTATGGACTTCTGCAGGGACCTGCATGACTCCCGAGTTATGGAATGTCACTGGCCTGTGCCTTTGGTTTCGTCATCTTTCATAAAAATGAGGACTTTGGACTAGATGATCTCTGAGGTCCTTTCCTACTTTAAAATCTTATGATCCTATGGACCAGTGACAAAGATTTTCTGTTTCAGACACAGGTGGAATAAGGATGGTGGATATCTGCAGTGGATTACCAAGAACCATCTTTTGAACTTGAGAATGTCTGTTGGAGAGTGAAATGATTTGTTCCATATTAAGCTATATATTATAGAGTCTTATTAATAGGAAAAATGGCAGAAGGGCTGGATTGTGGCTTCCTGGAAAGTGAAAAGACCTAGAGGATTCTGGGAAGATGGTAGAATAGGTCAGAAAACTTTTGGCTCTCCAAATTTCCTACACAACAAAATGACAGAACATCACCTCAGAGGGAACATAGAGCAGTGTAAATAAATAAAAGTTAGAGTAAAGCAGTGGTTCTCCTAAGACAACTTGAGAAGACCCCAAGAAAGACCTGACTTCCCAGGGGTGGAGGTTCAGCCTGAGTGAAGTGCTTTTTCAGGCCAACTCTGTGGAATCAACAAACAATAAGCCCTGGGGGCAGCTGGGGTTGGGAGGCAGCCTCAGCCTTAGAAACTTTCATCTCACGGACAATGTTGGGGTCTGAAGGCTGAGTAGGAGAAGACTAAAGGACCTTCCACTGTTGAGGGATGCCAAACACAGCTCTGCTGACCAGACACATCCTAGACTGGGCTGCTGCTATGTGGGGTGGAAGGAGCTTGCACGCACCTGGTGAGTGCAGTAGCAGAAGGGCAAGGACCCTGCTGGCTGTGGGCACTTGCAGGAGAGCAGAGTCCCTGGTTTCAGTTCCAGGGCAGAGAAGACAGCTGTAATTTGCTGCCACAGGAGGGACCATAGGGAGCAAAATCATTTGCAGGACAGCATGGCTAGGGGCCCATGAAGGGCAATGAATTAAGAATGAAAAGAAGAGCTCAAGGTTGAGCCCTGGGAAAGCACTGAAAATAACAGTAAGAAGTATCTGAGGCTTGGGGCATTATTTCCCTTCCTTGGGACTAGAACTTGGTTCTACTAATAGCTGCTAAAAAACAAAATAAAATAAAAAAATAAAAATGAGTAAGCAAAGGAGAAGGAATCCAACCATAAATAGCTACTATGGGGACAGAGAAGATCTGTGTTCCTGTTTAGAGGAAGATAATGGAGCTAAAAAATCCAGTCCTTTTTCAATGAGAAATGTCAAATGGTATCAGGCACAAAAAGAGTTCTTGGAAGAACTTAAAAGGGACTTTAAAAATCAAATAAGAGAGATTGAGGAAAAATTAGAAAAAAATAAGAACAATCCAAGAAAATAAAAAAAAAATTATGAAAAGACAGTCAACCAACTTGAAATAGAGAATAAAAAACTTCAGGAAGAAAATAATTCCTTGAAAACTAGAATTGGGTAAAGGGAAGCTAATGATCTTCTAAGACACCATGAAATAATAAAACAAAATCAAAAGAATGAAAAAAAATAGAAGAAAATGTGAAATATCTCACCAGAAAAACAACCAATTGGAGAACAGATCAAGGAGAAATAGTATAAAGATAGTAGAACTACCTGAAAATTATGATAAAAAAGAATCTTGATACAATATTACAGTAAATTATCAAGGAAAAGTGCCCTGAAGTTCTAGAACAAGAAGGAAAAGCAGAAATAGAAAATATCCACTAATAACCACCTGAAAGGGATCCCAGGAGGAAAACTTACGGGGATATCATAGCAAGTTTTAAAGCTCCCAGGTTCAGAAGAAAATATTGGAAGCAACAAGAAAAAAAAACAATTTAAATATCATGGAGGCTACAATAAGTACTACATAAGACCTAGCAGCTACTACAATGAAGGACTCTAGGTCTTGGAATACTATATTTCATAGAGTAAAAGAGCTGGGGTTATGAACAAGTGTAGCTTACTCAGCAAAATTAAGTATAATCTTGAATGAAAAAAATGGACATTTAACAAACTGAAAGACTCAGATATTTGTGACAAAAACAGCAGAATTTTGACATATAACATCCAGGAGAAATGTAAAGTAAACATTAAAGACCAATTATAAGAGACTTAATAAGGTCAAATTGTTTACTTCTCATATATGAAAATATTATCAGTAATTTTATGACTATCACTATTTGGGTAGTTTGAAAGAAAGGCTTGGCTTGGGCTGAGCTGAGTTTGCTGGGGTGATTCTAAAAAAAAATAAAACTGTAGGGTGAGATAAAAAAATACAAATAAGGCATAAATAGAAAAAATACAGAAGAAGGTAATGGGGGAAGGGTGGGTAGTGATGAAACCTTACACTCAGAGGGAATGAGTTAAAGAGAGAACAACACACACACACACACACATATGCATATACATACATATATATGGATATAAAAGTCTTCTAAATTCAGAAAGAAATAAGAAGGCAAGTGGAGAGATTCTTAAAGGAATGGTAGGTTAAGGAATAGAAGGGCAAGGTAGCAGGCAGAAGTAAAATAGAGGAGTGAGGGGAGATAGGTAAATAGGATTAGAAGAATAGTGATGAAAAATAGGAAGGAGGAAAACACACAAGTGATTATAGCTTAGAATGTGAATGAATTTACTGATAAAACAGAAATGGATAGCAGATTATAATTTTGAATTCAACAATATGTTGTTTTCAGGAAATAATAAAAATGGGAGATACACACAAAGATAAAATAAAGGGCAGGAGTAGAATTTATTATGTAAAAAAAGGAAGGGTGGTAATCATGATCTCAGACAAAGTTAAAGCTAAAATAGATTTCATCAAAAGAGAAAAATAGGGAAACTATACTATATGTCAGCAATATTACTCAACATTGTTTTAGACCATTTAAAATAACTAGACAGTATAAAATACCTGAGAGTATGCCTGCCAAAACAGACACAGGAACTATATGAACATAAACATAGAACATGTTTTATACAAATAAAGTCAGATCTAAATAATTGTAATAATATTAATTGCTCATAGGTAGGTAAAGCCAATATAATAAAAAATGACAATTTTACCTAGCTAATCTATTTATTTAATGCCACCCCATTAAATTACTAAAAAAAAAATCTTACTGAGTTAGAAAAAAAATAATAATGTAGTTCATTTGGAAGAACAAAAGATCAGGAATTTCAAAGAAACCAGGGGAAAAAGATGTGAAGGAAAGAGATTCATTAATACCATACTATCAAACTATAGTATAAGGTGAGGTAATTGGTGAAGTATAAAATGGATTATTTTAATTACTTCAAATTAAATTTTTCTTGTATAAATAAAACCTATACAGCTAAGAATAAAAGGAATTCAGACAATTGGAAAAAAAACTTTCATAGACAATCTCTCAGATTGGATGTGATTGAGTTGGAATGTTTGCCGTGGTATAGGAAATGATGTGCTGGTTAATTTAGAAAAACATGGAAAGACTTGGACGTATGAAGGAACATGCCATCCACCTTCAGAGAAACAGATGAAAAGTGGCAATAAGCATAGTGTGGTCTTACATATATATGTATATGAGTGTACATGCAGATATAGCTGTATGTTTGTAGATATCTATGTATATATCTATATATCTATATATCTATATATATATCTATGCTTAATTGTAGCTTTTTTGGGGTGGGGTAGGGGAAGGAGGGTGGAAAAATAAAATAGAAAGTGCACAGCAGAGAACAAAAGAACACCTACAAGGAACAAAAAAAAAGCTAGGCTTTCCTGAAATGGAAATTTATTGGTTTATATTGAAACTTCTCATGTTCTGCTGTGTACATGGCAATGATTTTTTTTCTTTTTCTCATTTTTGTATTTAAGTTTAAAATAAAAAATGGTTAATAATAATAATAATAATAATAATAACAACAACAACAACAACAAAATGGAGAGAGCCTGTCTGCCTGGTTATGTCAAAAATAGGAAGTAGTATAGAATAAGGCTTTTCTCAATTGGGGCCAGAGTGGTGTAGTGTAGTATGCCTACATGTAGGGCCTTGGGATCTGGGAACCATGATGCAGTAGGGATGTGTGGCTAGAGAGGATAGCTTAGTAAACTTGGGAGCCACCCAGTCTGGGCTGGGTAGATGCTTTCATCCGTAATCTCATGTATTATTTCTAAAATTAGACTTTTCCCCTTATACATAAACATATTTGCTTAAACTAGAAATGGTTTGGACGTGATAAGGAAAAGAGGGGGAATACCGAGAGCTCTAGGTAACTCGTGGTGGCAGCATTTGGATACTTCAATTAGAGTTTAAAGAGGGTTGACTCTAGTGAGAGGGTAGGTCTTAGAACTTAAGTAGTGCAAGTTTAGGTTGGGACTAAGTAATTTGTGGTCTCCCCCCCCCCATACTACTGCATACCTTCTCATACTTAAACCTCCATTTGCTATTATTCGATTCAATGAATAAGCACATACTTTATGCCAAGCATTGAGTTAGATGATAGAGACATAAACATAAAAAGGAAAACAGTCTTTGAACTTAAGGAGATTTTAGTCTCATGAGGATGTATGTGTGTGTGTGTGTGTGTGTGTGTGTGTGTGTGTGTGTGTGTATAGAACATATGCTCTGCTAACAGATAAGTGGATTTTATATGTATTTGCTTGAATATACATTTCTATATATATGTATATATGCAAATGCACATGTATACATATGTATGCATTTACATATAGGAACACTCATATGTGTGTATGTGTGTATACGTATACATGTATGAGATTAGAGGCACCATTTGGCTTAAGCCACAGAACTGGTGACCTGGAATACGAGGACCATACCGTCCTTGCTTTTTGCCCAAGTTCAGCTCCGGGGAAGCCTGACTTCTTATTAGGAAAATTAAGCTCTTCATTAATTATACTCACTGGCTTATCAGAGGCATCTAGATGGCACAGTGAATTAAGTGCTGGTCTTGGAGTCAGGAAGACCTGAATTCAAATCTACCCTCAGACACTAACTAGTTAGGCAAGTCTCTTAACCTCTGTTTGCCTCAGTTTCCTCATCTGTCAAATTAATAGCACCTACCTTTCATGGTTGTTTTGAGGATCAAATCAGGCCATATTCACAAAGCATTTAGCACAGTGCTTTGTGCACAGTAGAAACTTAAATCCTTATTTCCCTCATCAATTACCTCCCCACCTGTCTGCTACTGGGACAATTATGCTTTAGGCTCTATGTTAGGGTTTTGTCCCCCAAAATGGGGGGAGTAAAGGAGGTACCCAACACACAATGTGAATCAAATATAGGACAGATAATTTATTCCCACAGAGAAAGCAATGATAAACATGAGAAATGTGCTATGCATTGACAGAACAATCTCAGCAGAATTCAGCTTCTAAACTTATTACTACCAGTACTGTCAACTGGGAGGCTGACATAATAATAATTCAAGCCTTGTTGGGACATATAATTTAAGACTATCAATTAATCATGCTACATTACATTTCTGTCAGCATTGTCCAATCAAAGAGGCAAGCTTGATCTTTCTGGTGGCCTCTCCAATACCTGCTCTTCTCTTGGCTCCAGACCACTTATGTTGCTATGAATATATAGTCTGTCCTCAGATGCTGGGGTCTTGAGAAAGGAGAAGGAGCCAACTGCCATTGCTGTGATTTCTCTAGAAATTCTGATGCGAACAAGGTCAATGCTGAAGGAAAGAAACACAAGAGAGGCTAGTTCCACATGTAGAATAGTGGTCACATTGTCATCATGTTGGGGAAGAAGTGGACTGCCCTTCATACATCAGTGAAATCATATCTCATCACCTGGAGGGCTGCATACAAGAGAGCCACCAGCCAGATACCACTTCTTCCATTCCCATGTATGGCACTCCATATCGTTGGGTCTTCCACTTCAGTAATCAGGGGACTCTCAGTAATGAGTCATATACATCTGAGAGCTATATCCTTCCCAGAACTTCCACATAGTCCATCAGAAGCAGGCAAAGAATATCTGTACGTGCTTTGTGGGGATTGGGGGAGGGCCCCATTAAATATACAAAGTAAATTAAAAATAATTTCAGAGTAAGGAGAGCATATTAATGAGAAAAGATGTTACTTGAGTTGAGCCTTGGATGGAGTTTGGGATTCCAAGTGATGAAGATGAAGAGTAAAATCAGCCAAGACATGAGGACAATCTAGGAGGAAGCAGAGAGGGAGGAGATAGAATATCCTGTATGGTCAATAGTAAGGAGGCAAGTAGGCCAGGTTAGCTGAAACATAGAGTATATAATGGAGAATAACATACAATAAATATGGCAAGATAAGTGGAAGCCAATTGAATATAAAACAGAGGAGATGGTATTTTATGTTAAACGGGCCCAATACTGATGCTTCTGGATGTTAATCAGAGGAGAGAAAGGCTGGAAGAGAAAAGCTATTTGATTCTTGGGCGAGATCCATTTTCTTTGGGATCTTTTACCAAATTACCTGCAATTTGCCTCTTCCCACTCTTGGAAAACCATAGTTTGCTTTGGTCTCAGGTCTGAATGGAAAGACAAGAATCTCAGGGCTCTATTCCTATGGATTTACATTTGTAGCCACAGCTCTCCAATTGGGGTTTTCAGCCTAAGGACTAGTCCTTCATAGATTTCCCCATCCTAAAGAATTTGTGCTTCAAGAAATCCATCTAACAAGTCTTCCAAATGACTTAGGTCACCATCTGGCTGCAGTAAGCTCTGAAGTTTTTAGCCTCTTTGAATCCAAAATGTGGAGCTTTTCTCACTCCCTCTGCCCCCATTCCTGTGAACCTTTTCTTTTACAGAGGCAATACGGTATTATAAAGAATTGTGGACTCAGAGACTAAAGACTAAGGTTCAAAATCCAGCTTTGACACTTACTAGTAGGTAACCACTCTAGGCAAGTTACCCTCTGAGTGTCAGTTTTGTTCTCTGTAATATGAGAACTAGTTCTGCCTTCCTCAAGGGACTATTGTTAGGATAAAGTTTTATAACATATGTAAAGTGATTTGCAAACTTTAAGAGTGACCCCCATATTCCTTACCAAGGCTAAACTCTCTTCTTGTATCCTTGATCTCATTCCCTTCAGTCTCTGCTAAGAGCTTGTTTCATTAATCAATCCTCTCCATTTCATCTTCAGCCTCTCCCCATCTACTGCTTCTCTACTGCCTATAAACACTCTCACACATTCCTTATTGTTAACAAGAACAACAAAACCTCTCATTTGACCCTGCCATTTTCTTAAGCCAACATCTTATATCTCTCTTCCACTTCACTACTAAACTCCTAGAATTTTATGCTCCCTGTCTTTACAACCTCAGCCTCTTGAAACCTGGCTTGGAATTGCTCTTCCCCTCTACCATCCCCCCGCCCCTACCACATTTTTCTGAAACTACACCCTCTAAGGTTATCAACCATATTTCAGTTTCAAAATGTTAATGCTTCTTGACCTCTCTGAAGCTTTTAACATTGGTGACCACCATCTCTTCCTGAACGCTCTCCTTCCTTGGTTTCTGTAATATTGATCTCTTCTGATTCTCTTCCTACGTGTCAAACCATTCCTTCTTACTTGCCTGGCTTGTCATTCTTACCATCTTCTAAGCATGGGTGTTCCCCAAGGTTTTGTCCTGGGTCTCCTTTTATTTTCTCTCTACATTATCTCTTGTTAATCTCACATCTTCTCATGGATTTAATCATCACCTTTATGAGTCACATGGCTGAGAGCTATACCCTTCCCAGAACTTCCACATAGTCCACAGAAGCAGGTAAAGCATATCTGTACATGATTTGTGGGGATTGGGGGAGGGCCCCATTAAATATACAAATATACAACTCTGTATCTCCAGCCCTAACCTCTATCCTGAATTCCAGCTTCACATCACTGCCTGTAATCCCTATCTAGATATCCTATACGTTTAACATTTCTCATACTGAACTTATCACGTCTCCTTTCCCCCACAAAACCCTGCCCATTCTTCAAACATCATCATTTATATGAAAGACACCATCATCCTTCTAGACACCCAAGTCCATAACCTCAAATTCAGCTTTGACAGGTCTCTCCTGATTTCCCATATCAAGTTTTCAAGACATATTATTTCTACCTCCACAACAACTTGCATAAATCCCTTTTCTCCCCTTAAATAGTCACCACTCTGATTGAAACCCTTATCACCACTTACCTAGACTATTATAACTGCCTTCTGTGAGGTCTCCCCACCCTGTCCTCTAGTTTTTCCAATCCCTTCAAAGTTTCTAAAATTTAGAAATGGAGATCATCCATTCTAGGGATTCTTAATCTCTTTTGTATCATGGATCTCCCCTTTGACAGAGTCTGGTGAAGCCTATGGACATCTGCTCAGAAACATGTTTTTAAAAGTATAAAATAAAATCTATAGGATTATAAAGGAAATCAATTATACTGAAATAAATCTATAATTTCTCCCCATCTAAGTTTATTGAGCCATTGAAATCTATTCATGGACTGATTCTTAGAGGGGTCTGTGGATTACAGATTAAGGACTCCTCATCAGGTAGGTCTTACCATCTCATTTTATTTTTTTAAAATTTTATTTTTTATTTTTAGGCAATTGGGGTTAAGTGACTTGCCCAGGGTCACAAAACTAGTAAGTGTCAAGTGTTTGGCCTGAGGCTGGATTTGAACTCAGGACCTCCTGACTTCAGGGCAGGTGCTCTATCTGCTGCGCCATCTAGTTGCCCCTTCCCTCATTTTTAAATGAGGAAATTGAAGTACTTTGAAGGTTGTAACAGAAAATATATCACAGAGATGAAATCTCAATCCCCTTCCTCTGATTCTTGTCACTACACTTCCCTTCCACAGCTTCTAAAACAATCTTCCCATGGAAAAAATTCATTCCACTCCCTTCTCAAAAATGTTCAGTGGCTACTTCTCTCTAGGATAAAATGCAAACTTCCTCTGGCATTTTAGGTCCTCCACAATCTGACTTTAGTCTAATAATTAGCATTTATAAAGTGTTTTAAGATTTGCAAAGCACTTTACAAAAAGTACCTCATTTGATCTTTAAAACATCCTTGGAGGGTTGGTACTATTATCACCTCCATCTTATGGATGAGACAACTGAAGCAGACAAAGGTTAAGTGCCTTGTCCAGGGTCACATAGCTAACAAGTGTCTGAAGTTGGATTTGAACTCAGGTCTTCTGAACTCCTAGTCCGGTAATTTATCCACTGTTCTACTTAGCCAACCTTTCTTGCCTTATTTCACCTTCTTTTCCTTTTACACATTCTATCTTCCAGCCCAAATGGACAACTAGCTGTGCCAGACTTTGACATGTCCTCTCTCATTTCCATGAATTTATATGTGTTCACCATACCTGGGATAAACTCTTTCTCATTGCCTAGTCTGATGCGGAAAAAAAGTAAAATGTATGAGAGTTAAAATAATGGTGTTCAATTTACATGATCATTTCGGGATTCTCCTTTTTCCTCCACTGCTTTTGTTTTTTGTTTTGTTGGTCTCTCCTGATCCTCCCTTGCCCTCTCCTGTCAACTGCTAATATTCTCTTCCATTTCAGTTTTATTTGAGCAGCAGACAATTTCTTATTAATTCTCTTTACTCCTTATATTGTTTTATTATTTTTAGCAGTGGCATGCTGAAAGGCAGTGATTATTTGGGCTAAATTAGCTACCATTTATATAATGCCATAAGACTTGCAAGTCATTTCACAAATACAGTCTTATTTGATTCTTACAACAACCCATAAGGTAGATGCTATTATTATTTTCATTTTACAGATGAGGATACTGAGGCAAACAGGTTAAGTGACTTACCCAGGGTCACACATCTACTAAGTGTTTGAGACTAGATTTGAACTCAGGTCTTCCTCATATTTAAATATTTACATGTTTCTTGCCCCTTTCCTTCCTCATGCTGCTGGAATGTAAGCTCCTTGAGGATCATTTTCCATCTTTCTGTCCCCAGATCTAGTTCATTGTCTTTCACATAGTAGGTGCTTCATAAATATTTGTTGGGTTGAATTGCTGTTAGCGGAGGCAGCCTAATATTATGGAAAGTGTTGAACTTGGTATTAGAAGAGACATAAATTCAAATCCTGCATCTGACATTTATTATTGTGTGACCATGGACAACTCATTTAATCTCTCTGAGCCTCAGTTTCCTTATCTGTGGAATCAGGATAATAGTATCTGTAGTATTAATTGGTATAGTGAGGATCAAGTGAGACTTTGTAAGCAAAGCAATTTGCCAATCATAAAGCTCTCTGCAAATGGCAGTTATTATTGCTGCCAGAATTCAACTATTTTTCTGTTGTCTATTTTATTTCACCACATTCCTACTTATGTTTGTTTAGGTTCTATGGAGAGAGATGTTGTGGTGGATGGAGTACTGAACTTGGAGTCTAGAAATATGAGTTTAAATCCTGCCTCAGACTACCTCTGTGTCCTTGGAGAAGTTACTTAACCTCTCTGTGCCTCAATTTCCTCATTTGTAAAATTAAGGAGTTGGAAACAATGGCCTCTGGCTCTAAATTTATCTAGAAAAAAATAGAGTTCATACTCCTAGGACCTTCCTTCCTTCCTTCCTTCCTTCCTTCCTTCCTTCCTTCCTTCCTTCCTTCCTTCCTTCCTTCCTTCCTTCCTTCCTTCCTTCCTTCTTTCCTTCCTCCCTCTCTTTTTCTATCTTTCTCTTTCTTTTCTCCTTCTTTCTTTCTTCCATAGTCCCAAAGATGAAAAATCTTCTGGAACCTCTTCTTCAGATGAAAACAGAATAAAACCACAAAACTTTAAAATAATGACATTTAATTTACATCAGATTCTTATGTCATCAAGTCCAATCTGAAGCCTGGGAATATGAGGCTATAGTCACAGAGATCTCTACCATTCAATCTCTCTGCAAATATAATTTCAGATTAGAACATTAAGCATAATCTATCCCTGAAACCAGTTAGAGGAGTGACAGTAAAGGACTGTTGCTTATGTGACTAGATTCACTTTTACACTGGCCTGCCTTTAGCATGAATTTGAGGAAATTGATCCATTTTATACTGTCAAGGCTTTCAGATGATTTAATTCCTCTTTAATACCCTTTAATTTTTTGTTTGTTTTCCTCGGCTTGAAGTTTAAGTCCTGGCTTGACCACTTACAACTGATGTGACTTTAGAGAAACTTAAATTTCCAGTCATGGATAGACCTCCATCTTTTCATCTTTAAAATGGGGATGATAGATACTTGTAATATGTACCTCATAGGGAGGTTGTGTCAAATACTCAAGGTATATGAAGTAATAACTTCAAAACTTAATAACAAAAAGGTGCTATGTGGTGGTTACTGTTGTTAACACTAATGTTAATATCATTAGTGAAAATAATAATAATAGATATAATGATAGCTGACTCATGTAGGACTTTAGAACTTAGGAAACACTTTATGTACATTATGAAAACAAAGGAGGTGGAGGATCAGGATCATTCCCGGAGTTCCAAATTGTGACAAACAAAGCAAATTACGAAACTTGAACCACTCTTTGAGACCCACATGACCAAGAAATCAACATCACATCCTGACCATGCCATGTTCCATTCTTTTTTGAAGGAAGCTTTGTGCCTCCTTTGAATGAGCACTGATTGGGCATCAGAAGACGTGGTTTCAAATTCTGCCTCTGACATTTTCTACCAATATGACCTTGGGTAAGTTGCTTATTTTATCTGTAAAATGAATGAGTAGGCTAGATGGCCTCTGGAAGGTCCCTTCCACCTTTAAATTGATAATCCTATGATCATGTGATCCCATGAGTTTCTTGAATTCTACAAGCTAAGTGAGGAATACCCTCTGACTTAAAACACTTCAAATAAAATTGTTTGCAGCAGTTAGGTGATCCCATAGTGGATAGAGTGCTGGACCTGAAGTCAAGAAGACTCATCTTCCTGAGTTCAAATCTGGCCTCAGACACTTACTACCTGTGTGACCCTGGGCAAGTCACTTAACCCTGTTTTACTTCAGAGTTTCTTCATCAGTAAAATGAACTGGAGAAGAAAATGGCAAACTGCTCCAGTATCTTTGCCAAGAAAATCCCAAAGAGGGCCATGAAGAGTCAGACATGACTGAAAAATGACTGAACTGAAAAATGGAGCAGTCTAAAGAACAATGACCTTGGAGTCAGGCCAGACCCTAATTGGCTGAGTGACTTAAGGCAAGTCCTTTCCCTTTTCTGGTCCTCATTATCCTCAACTATAAAGTGAAGGGATTCAGTATAGGGATTTTGACTTTGGTTGTTTATCCTCGTGCTCAATGTGAAGGATCTTCTGCAAATGGCATGGATGATATTTTCCCAGTACTCTAAGAAATCCTTTATGTATCATCGTTGTCCCTGCTAGAAAGAAGAAGATAGAGATCATGGCTGAATGGAAAAACACAAGCAAGATTTCAGATATAATGCAAGCATTTCCCCCCCAAATAGCCTTTTCTTCAGGTGTACAAATACTATGAATGTACAATAAAGATGATGGTGATTTTTATCTTCATTCTCAAACGCTTCAATGGGGATATTTCTGTCAAGATGGCCAAGTGAAAGTTTACAGAAGATCCCAGTTCTTCAATTCCCCTCCCTCCTACATGAATAGACAAAATGTTCAAAAATGGGTGGCATAGTTCTATCATTGGAACCATCACAGGGGATCATCAAGCCAATTCCAGCTTAGATTCAGTTAACAAATGTTCAACAGCAGAGTCATTTTGAGTGATGAATGAAGGTCACTAAATGGCTTGCAATGGCGGGGGGTAGGATCAATTTGGAAAACCTCAATAACAGCAAATCATATGTGTACTCTCCTTTATTACATCTACCTCTTGGAATCCCTAGGTCCCCTCAAGAGCCAACTGAAAAGCAATCCCCCCAGAATAGGCATTTCCTGGTTCTTCCAGTTGTATGCATTTGTATTTGCTTATCTGTCTTCCAACCCCTACCTAGTACTTAGCATTAATTTTGTATAAATCTTATATTTGCTGTTTATACAACAAACAAAAAGAGGAAAGAGTTGGACAATTAAAAAGAGTAATTCTTTGACTGTTGATATGATAAATATTGTATAAGAAAGGTAGTAAGTTGAAGATGGGAAGGACAAATTCTAAAAAGGGAAAACATCTTCCAGAGTTATTTGAATCTATCTTGAAAGTAGGATTAGTGATGCAGGTGTGTGTTGAGGTGTGTGGCACTGTGATTTCATAAAGATCAAGATGTGAATTACATCTCAGGTTGTTTATAGATGTCAAAGCAAGTGTCTGTGTAAGTACTAAAGAGAATTAATGTTGTGTGTGTGTTTTACTGACAAGAAAAATATGGCAGCTGAGCAATACTGGAAAAAAACCAAAATTTATAGGTATAACTTTGAATGTTAATGGATGGAATTAATCTCTAAAAATAAAATGGATATATAATGGATAAATAGATAAGACTCAACAATTCATTAGCTATAGGAAGCACACCTAAGGAAAAAAGACATGAGCTTAAAATGAGAGGTTGGAAAAGCATTATTATGCATCAACTAACTTCAGAAAATTAAGTGTTCATTTCAGACTAAGCTGATATCACATTGGATTCAAATTCAAAACCATTAAGAAAGCAAATCATGACAACTATATCATGCTTAAAGAAATAATTGACAGCAAATGTAAGGAATATTACACACACACACACACACACACACACACACACACACACACACTATATATATATATATATATATATATATATATATACATATACACACACTTACACTCCACGACCTAACAGCCTAGCAACCAGATGTTTAAAGGAAATGTTTAAAGGAAAAAGCTAAGTGAATTAAAAAAGAATCTTGATAGATGAAATTAACAAATAAAAACCCTTTAATAGTGAGAAATTAAAATACCCTACTTTCAAAATATGATTCAAATGTGAAGATAAATAAGAAAAATGTATAGAAATGAATAGAATTCTGGAAAAATTAGAGTGTACATATATGGATGACTATTGTAAATGTATGTTGTATATGTATGTCTGTATTTATCTATGTGTGTCTTTGTGTGTATGTGTGTGTGTGTGTGTGTGTGTGTGTGTGTGTGTGTGTGTGTGTGTGTATGGGTTGGGCCTTAGATTTCATTATTGTAAAGAGCTTGTATTGAGGAGCTTCCTTTACATGTTGACACCTTCTCTTCAATTTATAATCTTAGAGAGTTGCCTGGTGGTACTGAGAGGTGAAATGTTTTGTTCAGGGTCACATATCCAATATGTGTCAGAGGTGGGAGTTAAACCCAAGTCTTTTTGATTCTGAATCAGGCTCTCTAAGCCAAACTGCTTCTAGAAGCATGAATACATATTAACTGTATATGAATGGAACTGAATGGATTTATTAGAGAATTTAATTTTGCTTCAAATGTCCATGGGACACTTGTAAAAATTGATCATACTCTACTGCATAAAGAACTTATCAATAAATGCAGAAAAACAAATTTTCAACATTATCTTTAAAAAGTATAAGACAATTAGAATAATAATCAATAAAGAAAACGTGAGGAAAAGATGCATACCTTATTGAAGACTAAAATTATTTGCTTAAGAACAATTAGGCAGAAGACAAAATTATGTAAACAACAAAACATTTAAAATATAATAACAATGATAATAATGCAAACTATCAAAATTTATGGAATATAATTAAAGCACTTTTTAGAGGAAAATTTATTTTCTGAAATGCTTATATTAACAAAAGAGGAAAAAAGAAAATTAGCAAGCTATGCTGAAATTCTAAAAATTAGATTAACAAGTGAATACATCCAAAGTAAGCACAAAAGTAGAGATTACTAAAATCAAAGAGGAAAGTTGTAGAATGGGAAGCAAAAAAAAATTATAAAAAATCCCAAAAGCTGGGTTTATGAAAAGGTCAATAAATCATAAGCTAATCTAACCAAGAAGTGAGAAGAAATAAAATTTAAAGAGAATTTTCACTTAATTTAAGAGGATTTACTGAGAAGAAGGCAATCACAATGAATAGTAAAGACAGAATTATTGGACATTAATAAGTGATTATATGCATAAAACCGAAAGTGTAAGTGCATGAAAATATACAGAAATATACAAGTGAATGAAAGAAAAAATAACCTAAATAAACCAATATCAGAAAACAATATCAAACAGGTTATTAATTACACTCCTATGTAAAAAATTAAAATATCCACAAAACAGATGGAATTATAAGTGAGTTCTGTCAAACATCTAAAGAATAAATAATCCTGATGACACATAAACTATTTTCAAAAGTGGATAAAATCAGCACCCTATCCAGGTATCCTTCTGAGACAAATATAATTCTAATCCCCAAACCAGGGAGGGATAAAGCTGAGAAAGGTAACTATAGTCACATCATCAATGAATGTTCATGTAGAATATTAAATAAATTATGGCAATTAAGGCACAGAAGTATGGAAAAATCACTATCATTAAGAGGGATTTATTCTAGGAAGGTGAGAATAGTTCAACATTAGTTAAACAATTTAAGTTTAAATTTTATAAAATTACTTTAATGATCAAGTGAAATAATATATGTTAAGAATGATGACAGCAACAGATCTATGCTTTGTATACAGTACATAAACTTTTTTTTGAAGTTTGTTTTCCTTCCAAGTCCAAGAATAATTTTCCCTAGCTGGGGGAGGATGTAGGAAGTAAATGACAACTCAAACAAAATAAGAGATGAGGACTTTTATTCCCTTCTTGTCATCTGTTACCATAGAAACAAAGATGATGTGTGCTTGTAACAACTCATTTCAGTTATTTGAGGACTTAAAGAAGATTTCACAAAATAATCAGGCTTATAAATGTTTAAGTCAATAGGCCTCTATTATTAATATTTTAATTCACAAAAGGGAAGTGTCAAGGAGACAGCTGGAGTTAGAGCATGTTATAGGGATAACAAAAGGAAGCCAGTCAGTCAATAAGAATATGTTAAGTTCTTACTATATGTTAGGCACTGTGCTGAGCTTTGAGAAAACAAAGAAAGGCATGATTACTGCCCTCAAGAAACTGACATTCTAATGGGTAGACAACATGCAAACCATTATATACTTATAAGATGTATCCAAAGTAAATGGAAGGTAATCTCAGAGGAAAGGAACTATGGGAGCAGGAGGAAAGAAGAGGAAGAGGAAGAGGTACTAAAAAAGATTTGAAGAAGGTTGGGTTTGAGCTGAATCTTGAAGGAAGCCAGGAGGTAGATAAAGAGAACATTCCAGGCATGAGGGATAGCCAGTAGAAAGGCAAAAAATTAGAGATGGAGTGTGTGTGTGTGTGTGTGTGTGTGTGTGTGTGTGTGTGTGTGTAAAACAGCAAGAAAGCCAATGTTACATAGAGTATATAAATGGGAGTAAAGTGTAAGAAGATTAGAAAAGCAGGAATTGGCTAGATTGGGAAGCAATATCTTTAAATGCCAGAGGATTTTATATTTGATCCTGGAAGTAATAGGGAGCCACTGGAATTTAGTGGGATGATATTGTCTAACCTCTTTTAGGAAAATCATTTTGGTATCTAAGTAGAGGATGAATTGGAGTGGAGAAAGAGTTTAACTAGGGAGATCAATCAGAAGGCTACTGGAATAGTCAATGTGTGAGGTACCTGGGTGAGTAGAGAGAAAAGACATATAATGGAATTATTGTGAAGGTAGAAATAACAAAATTTGGCCACAGCCTTGAGTACCATAGAATAAGTGTGAGAAAAAAGTTGGGTATGACACCAATGTTGAAGGCCTAGATACCTGGGAGGATGGTGGTATCCTCAACAATAAGAGAAGTTTGGTAGGAAAGATAACAAGTTCTATCTTGCATGTGTTGAGTGTGAGATGCCTGCAGGATATACAATTTGAGATGTCCAAAAGGCAGATGGTGATGAGAGATGGGAGTTCAAGAGAGAATCTGAGAATCATCTGTAGAGAGATGATAATTGAACTCATTGTATTTGATAAGATCACCAACTGAGATTGCATAGGGAGAGAAGAAAAGAGGACCTAGGACCCACCATTAGTGGCTGTAACCTGCATGAAAATGTAGGAAAGGAAAATGGGGAATGGTCAGACAGGTAGGAGGAGTACCAGAAGAGAGTACTAGTGTCATGGAAACAGAGAGTATCTTAGAAAACTTAGAGAGAATATCCAGAGAAGAAAGTGATCAACCATGCCAAAGGCTGTAGAGAGATCAAGAAGGATGAGGATTGAGAAAAGACCATCAAATTTGGCAACTAAGAGATCAGTGGTATCTTTGGAGAGAGTAATTTCAGTTGGAATGATGAGCTTGGAAGCCAGATACAGAGAAAGGATACAAATAGGGCTGATTCTTCCCAACAGGTAAGGCTATTTTTACCTCCACACCAGGCAGCTTGCTGATGCCTCTAAACCAGCTATCAGGAAAGGGATATAACCATCACAGTTCTACAATGCAAGCAAGGGCCATAATTTTGTTGTTGTTGTTTTTGTTACATTTTTTAAAGGTGGGGGGACAGGTTATCATTGGGCAATGAAGCACTGGTTATATAGGCATGAGCCATGGGCATTTTCATGTTTCCAAAGATAGCAAGAAAAGTGGTGCCTAGAATCATAGAATTAGAGTTGGAAGGCATCTAGTCCAACTCTCTTATTTTACAGATGAGGAAACTGAGACTTGGAGAGGTGAAGTAACTTACCCAAGGCCCACAAATTGTAAGTAGTAGAATTAGGATTTAAACCCAGGTTCTCTGACGCCAAATCCAGGGCTCATTAGGGGACATGATTAAGGGAGAGGTAGCCTGCTCTAAGAAAGCCTTATGGATCTCCAAAATGCTAAAAATAACCAAGGAGGGTTTTTGAACTATCAGTACAACAACGTATATGTACACTATTGGGAGTGGGGTTAATGATCAATAGGTGGCAGTTTACAGCCATATATGTGATTACTCTGAATGACTTATTTTTTATTGGATGCATGGGTTTCTTTTTCACTTTATTTTCTTATACCCCTGTTTATGTATTTGACAACCTACACTTGTTAATAGAAGTAAAAATACTATCTTACCCTACAGGAAAATAGGGGGGAAGGGGATAAGAGAGAGGGGGATGACATAAGGGAGGACAGATTGGGGAAAGGGGTAATCAGAAGCAAACACTTCGAAGGAGGGGCAGGGTCAAAGGAGAAAATAGAATAAATGGGAGGGTGGGATAGGATGAAGAGAAATATAGTTAGTTTTTCACAACATGACTATTATGGAAGTGTTTTGCATGACTACACATGTATAACCCATATTGAGTTTCTTGCCTTCTCAATGAGAGTGGGTAGGGAGGGAGGAAGGGAGAGAATTTGGAACCCAAAGTTTTAAAAACAAAAGTTAAAAATTGATTTTACATGCAACTGGGAAATAAGATATACAGGCAATGGGGCATAGAAATCTATCCTGCCCTACAAGAAAATAGAAGGGGAAGGGGATAAGAGAAGTGGGGGTGTGTGATAGAAGGAGGGCAGATTAGGGGAAGGGGCATTCAGAATGCACACCATCTTGGGGTGGGGAAGGTGAGAGATGGGGAGAAAATTTGGAACTCAAAATCTTATGGAAGTGAATGTTGACAACTAGAAATAAATAAATTAATTAAAAAATAGGAAAAGAAACAGTAAACTAGGGTGTTTTAGAAATTAAAGTAAAAGAAAATATCCCAAAGGAGTTTAGTCCTGTTCCTGCTATAATAATACCATAATTTTTATTGCATTGGTGAGAATTAAACATAACAAATATTTCTTCAATCATTTAAAAAAAGGAAGTAAGAATAAAATTTATTTTTAAAAAATCTTTGAAAGTTCCTTATTTCCTACTGAAAGTTCGTATTCCTTAGTTAGTCATTAAAATCCCACTGATTTGTTTCCAATTACCTTTCTGACTTTATGAGCCCAATCACTCGTTCCAGTCTTTTTCTCTCACTACTGCCCTTAATGCATCTGATGTTCTGGATAAACTGGACAACTTGCTATGTCCTAAACTTACCAAGTGGTTCCATGCTTCCCTGTCTTTGTTCAGGCTATTCCTTCTTTTGGGGAATTTTCTTCTTAGCTTTGCCTTTCCAGTTCCTGCCCATCCTGTTCAATTGCAGCTCAGATATTATCCCTTCCCCAAAGTTTTTCCCAATGGTCTCAGCTAGAAGGTATCTCTTACTCCTATGAACCAATATAAGCCTTTGCACCTCTTTTATGGAACTTAGTACATTCTGACTTACATCTATATGTCTTATTTCTCTACTGTGTGTCTTACTTCTTCTATTTGTGTCTTATTTCTCTATTAGATACTGAGCTCCTTGGGAGTGGGATCCATGTCAGGCTCCCTCAGAGCCTAGCCCAGGATCCTAAGCTTCCCAGAGATGCTCAGTACCATTTCTTGAATAAATGAAGTATTAGCCTGAAGAAATCTAAGAGCTAGATCTTTTGAGAAATAAAGCAGGTAAAACCACAACAGAAGCCATATGGATTAAGGAAACACAATCATACTAATTACCTAGAAATGCCTCATTTCAGAAGTTCTCAATCCAAATGGGGAAAGTGGCTGGAACTCAACCCTGAGGCCCCCCATGAGCTTCTGTGCTTTCCATGATGAAATGTACCAGAGCAAGCCTGTCACAGGCCATTTGCTGTCAGGCTGGAGATGGGCTGTGTCTAGTGACTGGTTTTTAGGGAAACAGTATCAGGGTCCCCTGCCAAAGTAAAAGCAGAGACACAAACAGCAGCTGAGCAAATGTGATCCCATCAAGGCTATCTCAGGCAAGCAAAGAAGCAAAGTTACAGAGGCTTCCCACGGCAGCCATGAAGCCATGTGCCAGAATGATTCATGGCACTGGTAGTTAGAGTTTAATTAGATCCTAATCACGTAATTTTATCTTTGCTTTAGAAATTAGAGTGTAATGACTGTATTGCTCTCATCACAGGGCCGTGACTAACCGTAGCAATATCACAGCTCACTTCCAGGGCACACATTCGGAAGAGATGTGATTCATTGTTTTTCAATCATTTCTTTTAAAGAGGAGAATTAGGGGTGTTGGAAGAGGGATCTTCCAAAAAAAAAAAAAAGAGAACCATAAGGTTTCCCCACCCAACCAGGATGTGTTGTCTGAGGAGCCCATGGGTACCTGGATCTTTAAAAAGGCCATAGGTGTGCTGTATGTACCTTGAAACATGTTGGGATCCCTGGCTGGTCTTTCAAAATGTGCAGGGCATCATCTTAGAACTTCTACTTCTCTTATTCATTTTAGGCCTCAGTCTCTTATTTTACTTGAGAAAGTTGATTTGAGTGTGAAGAGGCATGCACTTTCTTGGTAGTCTATAGGAAGTAGGAAATTGAGATCTCTCTGTCACAGAACCATGGAATTTCAAAGTTAGGAGGGACCTCGGAAGCTGGCTAATCCAGCCCACACCTGAGCAGGAATCCTCTGAACAAAACCTACATGAGTGTTCATCTAGTGGATGACTTCTAGAGAGGAGCAATCCTCTACTACAAGAATCAGCCCATTCCATCTTTGGAATAATTATTATTTTACATAAAGCTAAAATCTTCCTCAATGCAGCTATCAACCACTGTTGCTATTTCTGCCCTCTGGGGCCAACAGAATATACTTGATTCCTTCTGTATGTGACAGCTCTTCAAATACTTGACAGATATCTTATGCCCCCTACATCTTCTTTTACACTGAATCTAGAGGGATACATTGGTGTTCCATCATGTCTGATTCTTTCTGACCACATTTGAGGTTTTCCTGGCAAAGATACTGGAGTAATTCACCATGCTTATTTTACAGATGAGGAAACTGAGGCAAACAGGGTTAAGTGACTTACCCAGGGTCACATAGCTAATAAGTATCCGAGGTTGGATTTGAACTCAGGTCTTCCTGATTCCAGGCTTGGCACTCTATCCACTGCACCACTTAGTTGCCCATTAGAGTGAGAGGACTTAGGTTCAAACCCTATGGCTGACACTTTCTACCTTACTACTTTGGGCAAGTCATTTAACCTCACTGGGCTTTAGTTTCCTCATCTGTAAATCTGTGAATTGTACTAGGTGCCTCTGTGATCCCTCCCAGCCCTAAATACCATCAACAATAAGAATAATATTTAGACTGGAATAGATAAAACAATTCTGACAGAGAACTGAAACTCAAGATGAATAGGGAGATCATTTAATGTTAGATTAAATATCCCCAATGCCTTCAACTATCCTCATGCCACATGATGCCAGTTCCTTTAGAAATTCTCTATCTTATTTGTTCTTCTTAAAAGGTGGCTTCTGAATTCACCAAGCTAGTCTAGATGTGTGCTCTTCTACCTTTCTTAAGTCAGCCAAAGATTGCACTAGTTTTTTTTCGGATGCTTTTCATATGGACTGTTCATGCTGAACTTACTTTAGTATGGGCCTTGGATCTTTTTTTTCCAGACAATCTCCTGTCTAGACATACCTCCCTTATGCCCTTCACAAAAAAGCAAAAAAACCCCACAAAACTTATGAAGTTGATTTCTTTGATACCAAATATAAAATTTTACATTTACTTATTAAATTTCATATGATTAGTTTTAGCCTGAAGTTCTAGTCTGTCTAGATCATGACTCTGTTATCAATGGGTTTGCAATTCCTCCTACTCTTATATTTGGGTCATACGCAATTTGGTAATCAATTAATTTATGACTTTGTCCAAGTCACTGATAAAAATGTTAAGCAGCATTTGGGTCTGAACACAAGTCCCTGAGGACCCTCTATTAGAAACATATTAGAAACTCTGTTAGCCACCCTCCAAATTCAACTACTCTTGAGGAACAGCCATCCAACTAGCTCTGAATTTTTGTTTCTTTGATTCCCTAGCACTTGATACAGTGCTTGGCACACAGTAGATGCTTAATAAATGTTTATTGGCTGACTGACCTAACTACACTACCATTTAGTCCCATCTCTCTTTTTCATCAGTAAGAACAGTAGGAAAAGCTTTGTCAAACGCTTTGCTAAGATATAGATAGACTATTATCTACCACATTCCCTGATTTGCCAAGGTAGTAAATCCATCAATATGGGAAATGAGTCTGGCATAACCTGTTCCTGATGAAGTTTTGCTGTATCTCCATTCATTCCCAATATTAAAAAATGACAAAAAAAGCCAAGTTTAGTCCAAAATTCACTATATTTATTTAAGAAGAATGGATTTCTAAGGCTACAAAGAAAGAATAGGAAAAATCTCATGGACTAAAATTCTCCAGGAGAAATCAGCCAAGACTATTCTCAGGAATGAAAAGTCAACCCCATTGGCCATAGTATGCAAATCCCACTCTTCCTTATTTGAAAATGACATTTGCCCTTCTCCAGTTAGCCCTGCAGTGCCTCTCACGTTTCCCACAGTCTTTCATAGATTACTAATGATGGCTCAGAGATCATATCCATGAGTCCTTGCAGCATCTTAGAACACAGATTATCCATGACTACTGACTTGAACTCATTAAGAGGAGCTAGGTGCTTATTAAATGACCTCCCTATTCATCTTGAGTTTCAATTATCTATCAGAATTGTTTTATCCATTCCAGTCTAAATATTATTCTTATTGTTGATGAAAGAGAAGTAAGAGTTGAGCAGCTCATAATTCTCTTGGTTGTCTATTATCAGTATCCCATTTATCCAGTTGGAGTCATAGACCTCTTTTCATCCTCCTTTTTCCATCCATAACTTAAATGATTATTTTTTGTTGCCTTTAGCCTTTATTCCCAGCCTTGGCTCATTCTGAGTTGTAACTCTCCTGACATTATTATTACAAGACTTATTTAGATTTTGTACTTGTCCTACATTAGTTGCCTTGCTTCTGTCTACTCTTCATGGATTTTGGAATTCCAAATTGACTAATGAGTTCCACACCAGTCTTTTTAGAAAATTCCTCTTTTGTCCCTCATAAGAATTATTTTTTGGTTCCTTTGGAGTTTCATTTTTGAGAGCTTCCCATTCCTCTTGGCTAACTTCCCCTGGAGAATTTTAGTCCATGAGATTTTGCTTATTTTTCTTTGCAGCATTAGAAATCTGTTCTCAAATATAGTAAATTTTGGACTAAGCTTGTCTTTTCCCCCTCATTTTTTAATATTGGGAAATGGCTGAACAAATTATATTACAGAAATGTAATGGAATATTATTGTGTCATAACAAATGATGAAAGTTTCAGAGGAAACTGAGAAAACCTCTATGAACTGATGCAGAGTGAAATGAATCAGGAAAATCATTTATTCAATGATAACATTATAGAGAAAAATAACTTTGAAAGACTTTAGAATTCTGATTAATGCAATGACGAGTCTAGAAGTTTGAAGATGAAATAGAGCACTCATCTCTGCCAAAGTTGTGATTAACTTAAAATAATATCATCAGAGACATGCATTTTTGGGTATGATCAATGTGGGAATTTGTTTTTCTGAGTGATCTACATAATGATGAGGGTTTTGTTTTTTCTTGTTAGTGTTATTCAACTTGGGGTTGTAGTAGGAAGGGCATATTATAAATGCATACAAAAATAAATAAATACATTTATTTTCTAAAATTCTACGATTTAGTAGTTATTTTCCTTTTTAAAAATTTTATTAATTTATTTTGATTTATCAACAATCCTTCCATATGCTTTTGAGTTGAAAATTTTTCTCCCCCTTCCCCCACTCCACCCTCCCCAAGATGGTGCACAATCTGATATAGGCTTTACATTTACATTCCTATTACACATATTTTCATATTAGTGAAGTTGTAAGTAAAAATTAAAACCAGTAGGAGGAACCATCAGAAAGTTGAAACAAAACTCAACAGAAGGTAAAAATAAGTGATAGCGATTCAACTTAAATAGTTCTTTCTTTGGATGTGGACAGCATTTTCCATCCCAAGGCCTCTGGAGATGTCTTAGATCCTTGTAATGCTAAGAAGGGTTCAGTTTAACAATATTAGTCATCGCATAACGTGGCTGTTATTGTGTACAAAGTCCTTTTGGTTCTGCTCACTTCACTCAGCATCAGACCATATAAGTCTTTCCAGGTTTTTCTGAAGTCAGCCTGTTCATCATTTCTTATAGAACAATCGTATTCCATTACATTCATATACCACAACTTGCTCAGCCATTCCCCAATTGATGGGCATCCTCTCAATTTCCAATTCTTTGCCACCACAAAAAGAGCTGCTATGAATATTTTTGTACCTGTGGGTCCTTTTCCCATTTGTTTGATCTCTTTGGGATATAGCCCTAGAAGTGCTATTGCTGGATCAAAGGGTATGCAAATTTTGGTAGCCCTTTGGGCATAGTTCCAAATTGCTCTCCAAAATGGTTGGATCATTTCACAACTCCACCAACAGTGTATTAGTGTTCCAATTTTCCCACATCTTCTCCAACATTTATCATTTTCCTGTTTTGTCATATTGGCCAATCTGATAGGTGTGATGTGGTACCTCAGAGTTGTTTTGATTTGCATTTCTCTAATCAGTAATGATTTACAGCATTGTTTCATATGACTACAGATGGCTTTAATTTCTTCATCTGAGAACTGTCTGTTCATATCCTTTGATCATTTATCAATTGGGGAATGGCTTGTGTTCTTATAAATTTGTCTTTAGTTCTCTATATATTTTAGAAATGAGGCCCTTATCAGAGAGACTGGTTGTAAAAATTCTTTCCCAATTTTCTACCTTCCTTCTAATCTTAGTTGCATTGGCTTTGTTTGTGCAAAACCTTTTCAATTTAATGTAACCAAAATGATCCATTTTGCATTTCATAATGTTCTCTATCTCCTGTTTGGTCATGAATTCTTCTGTTCTCCATAGATCTGATAGGTAAACTATGCCTTGTTCTCCCAGTTTGCTTATGGTATCAACCTTTATATCTAAGTCATGAACCCATTTTGACTTTATTTTGGTATATGGTGTGAGAATTGGGTCTATGCCTAGTTTCTGCCATAGTCTTTTCCAGTTTTCCCAGCAGTTTTGTTTTTTTGGCTAGGCAGTGGGGTAAAGTGACTTGCCCAGGGTCACACAGCTAGTAAGTGTTATGTATCTGAGGCCACATTTGAACTCAGGTCCTCCTGAATTCAGGGCCAGTGCTCTATCTACTGCACCATCTAGCTGTCCCTCCAGCAGTTTTTTTTCAAGGAGTGGGTTCTTATCCCAGAAGCTAGGGTCATTGGGTTTATCAAATAATAGATTACTATAGTCATTGACTACTGCTTCTTGCATGTTTAACCTAGTCCATTGATCCACCTCCCTATTTCTTAGCCAGTACCAAGCAGTTTTGAAGATTGCTGCTTTATAATACAATGTCAGATCTGGAATTGCTAGGCCACCTTCCCCTGCATTTCTTTTCATTAGTTCCTTTGATACTCTGGACCTTTTGTTTTTCCAAATGAATCTTACTATTTTTTCTAACTCTACAAAATAATTTTTTGGTAGTTTGATTGCTATGGCACTGAATAAGTAAATTAGCTTAGGTAGGATTGTCATTTGTATTATATTAGCTCAGCCTACCCATGATCAACTGATATTTTTCCAATTATTTAGATCTGATTTTATTTGTGTGAAAAGTGTTTTGTAATTGTGTTCATGGGTTTGTTTCAGGAGGTAGACTCCTAAATATTTTATAATGTCTACAGTAAGTTCAAATGGGATTTCTCTTTCTATCTCTTGCTGTTGGGCTTTGTTGGTAATATATAGAAATGCAGATGATTTATGTGGGTTTATTTTATAGCCTGCAACTTTGCTAAAGTTGTTTATTATTTCAAGTAGTTTTTTACTTGATTCTCTAGGATTCTCTAAGTGTATCATCATGTCATCTGCAAAGAGTGATAGCTTCGTTTCTTCTTTGCCTATTCTGATGCCTTCAATTTCTTTTTCTTCTTTTATTGCTAAAGCTAATGCTTCCAGTACAATATTGAATAACAGTGGTGATAATGGACATCTTTGTTTCACCCCCGATCTTAGTGGAAATGCTTCTAGCCTGTCCCCATTACATATAATGCTTGCTGAAGGTTTTAGATATGTGCTATTTATTATTTTAAGGAAGACTCCATTTATACCTATGCTTTCTAGTGTGTTGTATTTTATCAAAAGCTTTTTCTGCATCTATTGATATGATCATGTGCTTCTGTTGGTTTTGGTGTTGATATGCTCAATTACGCTGATAGTTTTCCTCATATTGAACCAACCCTGCATTCTCGGCATAAGTCCTACCTGGTCATAGTGTATTATTCTTGTGGTAAGTTGCTGCAATCTATTTGCTAGTATTTTGTTTAAAGTTTTTGCATCTATATTCATTAGAGAAATTGGTCTATAATTTTCTTTCTCTATTTTGACTCTTCCTGGTTTAGGTATCAATACCATAGTTGTATCATAAAAAGAATTTGGTAAGACTCCTTCTTCACCTATTTTCCCAAATAGTCTATATAGTACTGGAATTAATTGTTCTTTAAATGTTAGATAGAATTCTCATGTAAATCCATCTGGCCCTGGAGATTTTTTTCCTAGGGAGTGCATCAATGGCTTGTTCAATTTCTTTTTCTGAGATGGGAATATTTAAGTATTTTACTTCCTTTTTGGTTAATCTGGGCAATTTATATTTTTGTAAATATGTATCCATTTCACTAAGATTGTCAAATTTGTTGGCAAAGTTCATAATTCTTGTTTTAATTTCCTCTTCCTTGGTGGTAGCTTCCCCTTTTCATTCTTGATACTAGTAATTTGGTTTTCTTCTTTCTTTTTTTAATTAAATTAACCAAAGGTTATCTATTTTATTGTTTTTTCATAAAACCAGCTCTTAGTTTTATTTATTAGTTCAATAGTTTTCTTAATTTCAATTTTTAATTTTTCCTTTGGTTTTCAATATTTCTAATTTGTGTTTAGTTGAGGATTTTTAATTGTTCTTTTTCTAGTTTTTTTGTTGTATGCCCAATTCATTAATCTCCTCTTTTTCTATTTTATTTATGTAAGCATTTAGAGATATAAAACTTCCCCTAAGAACTGCTTTCGCTGCATCCCATAGGTTTTGGTATGTTGTCTCATTATTGTCATTCTCTTGAATGAAATTATTGATTGTTTCTATGATTTGTTGTTTGACCCAATCATTTTTTAGGATTAGATTATTTAGTTTCCAATTATTTTTTAGTCTATCTTTCCATGGCCCTTTATTACATATAATTTTTATTGCATCATGATCTGAAAAGGATGCATTTAATATTTCTGCCTTTCTGCATTGGATTGTGAGGTTTTTATGCCCTAGTACATGGTCAATTTTTGTGTATGTGCCATGTACTGGAGAAAAAAGTATATTCCTTTCTATCCCATTCAGTTTTCTCCAGAGGTCTATCATACCTAACTTTTCTAATGTTCTATTCACCTCCTTAACTTCTTTCTTGTTTATTTTGTGGTTAGACTTATCTAGTGCGAGAGGGGGAGGTTCAGGTCCCCCACTAGTATAGTTTTGCTGTCTATTTCTTCCTGTAACTCCCTGAACTTCTCCTGTAAGAATTTGGATGCTATACCATTTGGTGCATATATTTAGTAATGATATTACTTCATTGTCTATGGTGCCTTTTAGCAGGATGTAGTTTCCTTCCTTATCTTTTTTGATTAGATCTATTTTTGCTTTTGCTTTGTCTGAGATCAGGATTGCTTCCCTGCTTTTTTTACTTCAGCTGATGCATAATATATTCTGCTCCAGCCTTTTACCTTTACCCTGTATGTGTCACTCTTTTTCAAATGTGTTTCCTGTAAACAACATATTGTAGGATTATGGTTTTTAATCCATTCTGCAATCCGTTTCCGTTTTATGGGAGTTCATCCCATTCACATTCACAGTTATGATTACTATCTGTGTCTTTTTCTCCATCCTTTCCCCCATTTATGCTTTTCTTTCTCCTTTTTCCTTTCCCCTTCACTAGTGTTTTGCTTTTGACCACCGCCTCCTTCAGTCCCTCCTATTATCCCTTTCCCTTTCTTCCTTTCTTCTCTTTCCCCCTCTTTCTTCCCCCCCTTTTCTTTCCCCCTCCCTTTTCTTTCCCCTTTTCCCTCCTACTGCCTATAGGGCAAGTTAGATTTCTATACCTAACTGATTATGTTATGCCCTTCTTGAGCCAAATCTGATGAGAGTAAGGTTCAAACAATGCTCCCCCCCCCTTCTTTCCCTCTGCTGTAATAGGATTTTGTGTCTTTTCCTGTAATGTAATTTACCCTTGTCTGCCTCCTCCTTTCTCAGTACATTTTCTAAGATCAGATTGATCCACTTATTTGGATCCATTTAACCACTTGATTAGATTTTTTTTATCATTACATCAAAGTCAACTAATATCCACCTCTTTATGTATACTCCTTTAATGTGTATAACAATAGAGTTCTCAAGGGTTGCAAGTATATTCCCTTGTAGGGGTTTAAACAGCCCCCCTTATTAACAACATATTGTATCTTTCTGTCCCATTTACCTTTTTATGTCCTTCTTGAGACCTGTACTTGAAGATCAAATTTTTTTGTTGAGCTCTGGTCAACAAAGTTTGAAAGTCTCCTATTTTGTTGAATATCCATCTCCTCCCTTGAAAAATGATACTCATTTTTGCTGGGTAATTGATCCTTTGCTGCATTCCAAGCTCCTTTGCCTTACAGAATATCATGTTCCATGCCCTGCGGTCTTTTAATGTAGAAGCTGCAAGGTCCTGTGTAATCCTGACTGTGGTTCCATGATATTTAAATTGTTTCTTTCTGGCGGCTTGCAGCACCTTCTCTTTCATCTGGCAATTTTGGAATGTTGCTGTTATATTCTTTGGCGTTGTCAGTTTGGGATGTCTTTCAGGTGGTGATCGGTGGATTCTTTCTATAGTTATTTTCCCTTCTGGTTCTAGGACCTTCAGGCAGTTTTCCTTTATGATTTCCTGAAAGATACTGTCCAGGCTCTTTTTTTCATCATGATTTTCAGGTAGTCCAATAGCTTTTAAATTGTCTCTTCCGAATCGATTTTCCAGGTCTGTTGTTTTACCGATGAGGTATTTTACATTTTCATCTATTTTTTCACTTTTTTGTTTCTGTTCGACTGATTCTTGCTCTCTCATAGAGACATTAGTTTCCATTTGTCCAATTCTAGTTTTTTTTTTTTGGCTAGGCAATGGGGTTAAGTGACTTGCCCAGGGTCACACAGCTAGTAAGTGTTATGTGTCTGAGGCCGGATTTGAACTCAGGTCCTCCTGAATCCTGAGCCGGTGCTCTATCTACTGCACCACCTAGCTGCCCCGAATTCTAGTTTTTAACAGATTGTTTTCTTCTGTTAGTTTTTGCCCTTCCTTCTTCAATTGGCCAATTGTGTTTTTTATGGACTTGTTTTCTTCAGTGTACTCTTCTGTTAGTTTTTGTCCTTCCTTCTTCAATTGGCCAATTTTGTTTTGTAGGGACTTGTTTCTTCAGTGTATTTTTTTTCCAATTGGCCAATTGTATTTTTGAAGGACTTTTCTATCTCTCTCATTTGAGTATTAAAATACTTCTTGAGCTCTTCTAAGAAGGCTTTGTGGGCTTCAGACCAGTTCATATTCCCTTTTGTTGTTGCAGATGTGGGTTTGTTAACAATGTTGTCCTCTTCAGAATTTCTGTCTTGATCTTCACTCTTCTCATAATATGAATCTATGGTACCTTTTTTTTTTTTTTACTCATGGTGTTTCTTTATTCCCTGGCCTTGCAGGAGATTGAGCTCTCCTGCTGGGGGTCAGAGGGCACTGACCCAAGCTTCCTGTGTTGGGAGCCTAGGTCTTGGTCACTGGCCTTGTGTGCTGGGGCCTCCTACGTTGGCAATTGGAGGCTGTAGGTTTCTGGCAGCTTATCTCATGCTGGGCTGGAATCAGCAAGGCTGGAACTTTCAGGCAGCTCTAGGTTGCCTGCTTTTCCTTTCCTTTAGCTTTCTTCAGCTACTTTTAGATGGGTGCTGCAGGGTGTTTATTTGCCTGGGGCCCACTGCAGTGTTGTCTCCCTTGTTTCTGCTAATGCACTGGGGGATTCCTTTGAGGTAGAGTGCCGAGGAGTCTGGTAGTTTTCTGAGCTGGTTTCCACTGGTTCCCCCTGCCCTCACGGAGACACTCGGAGGTCCAGGTGTTGGTGTTTGCCTGTTCTACCACCTGGGCTTCAGGATTTCTTCACAATTGGAGGCTTCAGGGCTCCTACAGCTCACCTGGTATTGGGCTGGAACCAGCAAGGCCGGGGCTTTAGGACGCCTTTAGGTTGTTTTCTTCACCTCCTTTCAGATGAATGCCGAGGGGTACTTATCTCTCTGGGGACACTTGTAGTTCTGCCTCCCCCACTTTTGCTGAGGCACTGGGAGATCCATTTGCTGGGCTGCTGCACTGCTGCTTCCCATCTTTCTTCTAGTTCAGCTGTTCCAAGGTTTTTTTCTGGGGTGATATTTTCTGGGTTTTCAGAGGTTGATGGGGAGAGTGAGAGTGACTACCTTTTCACTCTGCCATCTTGGCTCTTGGAAGCGGAAGTCTTAGTAGTTATTTTCTTCCAAGGTTCCCATTCTATTTTTTAGTCAGAAAAAATATACAATTTCCCTCTTCACTTCCTCACTCTTTTTGAATAATTTGGTCAAGTCTAGAATTTATTAGATACTATGACTTTTGAAAAAACCATCTAGAAGCAGCCTGTGTAATTGAAGTCCCCCATAACAACTATGTCACGGCTCCATGTATATATCACAATCTATATCCTAAACCCTTTGTCTTGTTCTATCTTTTGTGCAGGTGTTTTATGGTATACTTCCATGACTCGATCACTTCTATTCTTCCCTAGGTCAATTGTCACCCAAATGAGATCAAACATTGATTTTTAGGTGCCTGTCGTCTCTCATATATATATGTATGTATTCAATACACAATACCCTTAGAAAAATCTAGTCTGTTCTTATAGACTTATCATAGTCATAAGTCTCACCATACCAAGTCTCAGTTTTATCTGTGAGATTTATCATTTCAGTAGTGCCTCTAGTTCATTTAGTTTATTATACATAATTATTTCCGTTTAGATATCTAAGGATATGTCTTCTATTGTTACCTTTCTTCTTAGATACTGTCTTCTGTGAATAAATGGTTCTTTCTACTTCTGTTCTTCTGGTGCTGTTGTATCTGCTACTTACTCTTCTCCCCAGTAATCATGAGATTTTTGAAGTATTCCTCTTATCCTCCTTTCACTTTGTTTTCCTCCAGGAGGGAGACACACTTAAACTTTGATAATTAAGAGGAGTTACCTAGCAGTGGCCAGCAAAAACACTCTTCTAAAATTACCTTGCCTTGCATGCCTTCTGGAACCAAGATCTTGGGTCATTTTCCATTCTTGTTGATACTTTCCATGCTTAACCTTCCTGGTTAACAGCTTTGGAAACATCTTGTTTTCTACATTGGGCGCTCTTGATTGAGACTTTACTTAGTTATAACAGATTTTCCAGTTTTCATCATCTGATGCTAGCTTACTCAACTCTCTTTGATTTTCAATTAGAAGTTTTCTAAGGAAAATCCCAGAGTAAACAGAAGCCGCTAGTAGCTATTATCTGTGAGAGGATCTCAAACAGAATCAAATCTTCACACATATCATACTTCTATTTTTTCCCGTTAATCAGATTTCAGAAACTTCTTGCTTCCCTGCCACTCCTTCTCTGTTGTGTTTTAAAGTCAGAGAATAGAAACAAGAGGGATAAATCAAGTCTAAGAGTAGAATAGGGGTGATTTGGGCTTGCGTAGTTTGTAGTGGCCTGAGGATGGCTAGACCTGTAGCAGTGAGCCCCAATTGTTTCATTTTACAGAGAACTACACTGAGAGAGGTTAAATGAGTTGCCTGAAGTCATACAAGGAGTAAGTAAAAGAGTTTGGATTTGAAATAAAGTTGTCTGACTCCAAATTGATTTTTCTCTGTCCTATACCATGGCTCTCAAGCCTAAGGATATCGGTTATAGTGAGTAGTAAGCAGGATTTGGTGAATGTATATGTTTGTTGGGACATATAGGCAAGGCAGGGATAAGAATAAATGGATGAGGTACTGGATCTGAATGGGGCAGGAACATGATTAGAGTAAATGTCCTAGTCTGTGATGGCAGAAAAAAATGTGTATATACTCAATTCAGGTAGTCTTAGAAGCCTAGAAGAAATTCCAGAGGCTTCTCTAGTCCAATCTTCACAGTTTAAAGCTGAGGAAACTTGAGTCCTAGGTGGGTTAAGTGATCTGCCCAAGGTTACATGGTAGTAAGCATCAGGGGAAGGATTTGAACTTGTATCCTTTATCTCCACTGTCAGTATTCTTTTCATGGTACCATACTGCCTTCTTAAATCTGGAATTACTGTATTTGAAATAAAAAGACAACAGTAGCTAGGAAAGGAAGGCAATGTTCAACAGTTTGAGTAAATTAGCCTTTGACAGGATCTTTTGACCTGCTAGGACTGCCCATTCATTATGTTGAATAAAGTTTCATGAAGTGCTGGTAGCTTCTCAGGCTCAGGACTTGACATTCTTATGAGATTTGTCTGGGAGGACTTTGCCTTTGGCTGTCTCTTTGAGGAAGAGATTTATAATTGGAGCAGCAGGAAGGTATTAAAATGTAAATGTAATCTTAGGTCTTGTCACTCTCTCATTCTTTTTGGATAGGTCCTACTTGGAGTCCTGGATCTGTTACTGGAAGTTACCGTTTAAACGAATTGGTTAATGGTGGTGAGGGAGGTAATCATTGAGGATCAGAAAAATAGGACTTAGAAGTCCTTATTACTAAGAACTGCAATGATCAAACCTGGAAACAAAGTGAGCCTGAAAGGCAGATTAACATGGTTATACAGTGGAAACTTAAAGTTTCTTGAATGGATAAACTAATATGAAGATTACAGAGTACTCTTTATAATGACTATCAGAAGCATTTGCTTCTGATTTTTTCATTTTTTCCAATTTTTTTCAATTTTTAATTCCTTCTCTAGAAAAGATTGCAGGTATTAAGCAAGAAATATTTACCTGAGGGAAGGGGAAGAACTGTCCAGTGATAAGTGTTTTTTAACCCTGAAATGGGTTATCAATGAAAAGGTAAAGAGTTTTCATTTCTGGAGATATTTTGGAAGAAAACAGGCAACAATCTAATATGGATGTTTTAGCTATAGTTTGACCTAAGTTAAGAGTACAGACCAGAGGATCTTTGACACTCTCATTGAACTTGAATATTCTATGAAGAAGCAATAAAGATTCCTATTCTGGATGTGATTCTGACCAATATGAAAAAACTGGTTGCCAAAAGAGAAATGATAGGAAACTTGGGAGAAAGTGATGGTCCCATTTTAGAATTTTGGTATAGATGTGGAAAGAAAAGCCAGAAATAATGTCAAATGTATTCTATGTGTGGGGACATAGTCTTTCAAAGAGTTCTGAAAAAGGATAGGTAAGAACCTAAGTCCTAAAATTCTGTAAGGGAATTTAACCCAAGAAGTATGAGATGCTCTCAAGATTGAAGTTCTGATGTTATATAAGCAAGCTATTCTAATGAGGAAGAAGACCTGGATCTTTCTAAAGACATCACTGTGAATGCATTGTAAATTCACCAACCAACTTTGATTCTTTTAAAGATGTAGATGGAAGATAGTTACAGGAGATAATGTTACTGAGGTTGAATATAGAAGAATTACGTGGGCCTTAGAGGCACTAAAGTTCAGAATAAGCTGAGGCTGGCAATGAATGTTAAAATAAAACCCCACAACAAACCAGAAAAAGGATTTTAACTATGTTTGGGAGCAGAGAAGCTACTCATAATGTCTAGTACAATGAGAAAAAAAGAGAAAGCACAACTATAGACTCCAATATTGCTCCTTATTTTCTCTACCCAGGGGAATGACCTGTGGGCTGTGAAGATTAGAATAGAAAGGTTAAAAGAGGGAGCTGAAATTCAAGGTAAGTAAGGAGATGCATCCAGAGAGCACCCAGCTGTGCTACAAGAACGCCAGTTCCCAGGCCCAGATGAAAGCATCCCAGTGAGACAACTAGCAGCTGTGATTGCTGAATCACACAGCCAGTGATCTTTCAAAGATCTTGGAGAATAGAAAGGCTTGGAAAGACTGGAGATGGGCACATGTTGTCCTGATTTCCAACAAAGGGAAGACATTTTAAGTAAACTTGACTTCAATTCCTGGCAAAATTCTAGGATATGTTATTTCAGGGATGATTTATGAGCACTTAGAAAAGGGGAAAGTATAGCTCACTAAGAGCCAGCATGACTTCATCAAGAACAAGTTATGCCAGACTAAGCTCATTTCCAATTTTGAAAGGATAACTAGAATGGTCTAGTAATTATCAGGAACCCATTGCTTACTATCAGCCTAGTAACTCACAGTCATTACCAACCTAGTCCTTGACAGAGTCCTACTGCAGTGCCTCATCATGATGTGGAGGTGACCCTGGGCTCTTGAATCTGATGCCAATGGAACACACGCTTGGCTAGATTCTGCCAAGCTGGAAAGACTTCAAGGATAGTCCTGGCAATAGCCTGTATCTGCCTTCCAAGGACCAGAATGCTAAGTTACAGAGAGGATCATCACCAGGAAGCTGGCCAATTGTTGATAAATTCTTTGGCCATGGCAATCCAAGACACAAAGAAAAAGCCTCTCCATTCTAGGAAGCCATCTTCCAATTCTATAGTGACAGAGGCAGGGTGATAAAAAAGGTGATGGAGGGTGCTAAGAATTATTTTATTTCATTGTCATCTATCAAAATTAACTTAGTTGTTGCCATTCTGATTGTGTGATTCATTTTCAGTGATCAATAAACGGACTTTCTACTAGAACAGAGATTTTTAGTCTTTTCTTGTATCATTTGGCAATTTTGTGAAAACTATGGACCCCTTCTCAGAATAATGTTTAATAACAATGCCTAAGATAAAATATGTAAGATTACAAAGGTTGAAATATAATTATCAAAATATTATAGAAAGCCATGGACAGTAGGTTAAGAATCTGTCTATCAGAGTAACTGGGTAATATTAATATTGACTTTCACTCCATAAATCAAACTAGAAGACAAGTTGTAGTGACATGGAAGGCTATCTCACAAGTTCTTTATGTAGAGACAATCAATTGAGAATTTGTGAATCATCTACTCTGTGCCAGGAGCTGTGCTGGGTGCTAAAGATAGAAATAAAAAAAATGATACTGTCCCTGCACTTGAGGATTTTATATTCTATTAAGAGAAAAAATATTTATATATGTAAGCATCTAGACCTATATATAGAAAAATTAGTTATTTTGGGGGAGTCAGGGGGAGAATTTAGCACTAGCACCTAGGGGAGGAGGATCAGGAAAGAATTCATGTAGAATGTAATACTTGAGCTTTGAAAGGAATGAGGAATTCTAAAAGGTGGAGGTGAGGAGGCAAGGCATTTCAACTCCTGTCTTTGTACTAAGAAATTTCAATATTCTCATTGCTATTTCCTCAGACTTCCTAACCTCACAATTCCCTAGCCTCCATATGCTCCATGATTTACTCCTTCATTCCAGATTTTAACTAAAAGGAGGATCTTACTATTCTCAAAAACATTCCATTTCCTTGATTAGAAACTTGAAATTCTATTAACCATGATCTCTTATCCATTCCACCTCTCCCTACATTGCTAATCTTTCCATCTCTCAATATCTTTTCAGAGAATTACCCATGCTTTGATTTCTCTTTCCTCCCTTTCCAATCTCAGTCATTTCAACTGTATTCTCCCTCTCCTCTTTGCTTGAATTCTTTGATTCCTTTGTCCTACCATGATTCATTTTTTTTTTTTGCCAGAGCTTAGTGCCTGAATGCTCCTGCCATCTGCCTCATTTACACCCATTCTGACTACATGCATTACAACTTCAGGTTATTCAGCTTGAATGGAACCCTCACCTCAGAAAAGTAGTCCTTTTATTCCTCCCTAATTGATTTCCTATCTTATTCCCCACAGAAATTATTCCAAAGCTTTTTTCTTCCTTAAGCCTCCCACCTTCTGCTGTGTCCATTATATTTCAGCTGAGGACTGATTTCATACTTTCTCCTAGTCACCGACAATGAGTTGGCCTTTCTTCTTGCCAAGGTCAATGCCTCTATGTAAATGCACACTTGATCCCTCCCATTTCCTCTACTACGTTTGTAACTTCAATTATACCCTCTCTTTTTCTCTGGTATTTTCAGCATCTTCCTATCTACTAGTTCCTTCTCTACTCTCTTCAAACATACCCAAATTTTTCCCCACCCTTAAAGTTCAGTAAACCCAACAAACCCCTTGAGTTATTATCTTCTCTCTCTCCTCATTTTTTCCAAACATCTTGGGGAAAAAACACACAAACAAGCCAAAAAGCTTGTCTTGCTGTCTCCACTTTCTTTTTCCCTCAACTCTTTACATTCTAGTTTCCAATGTCATTCCTGAACTAAAGATGCTCTTCTAAATTACCACTGACCTCTTAATTGCTAAATCTGATAGTCTTTCTTTTTTTTTAAAAATTATTTGCTTTTAGTTTTCAATATTCACTTCTATAAGATTTTGAATTCTAAATTTCCTCCCCCTCCCTCCATTACTTCTTCCCTAAGATGGCATGCAATCTGATATAGTTAGTCTACACACATACAATGATATTAAACATATTTCCACATTAATCATGTTGTAAAGAAGAATTAGAACCAAAGGGAAAAAACCTTGAGAAAGAAGAAACAAGTAAACCAAAAAAGAGAAAATAGTATGCTTCAATCTACATTCAGACTCCGTAGTTCTTTCTCTGGATGTGGATAACATTTTCCGTCACGAGACTTTTGAAATTGTCCCTGATCCTTGTATTGTTGAGAAGAGCTAAGTCTATCAAAGTTGGTCATCGCACAATGTTGGTATTACTGTGTACAATGTTCTCCTGGTTCTACTCACTTCACTTAGCATCAGTTCATATAAATCTTTCCAGGTATTTCTGAATTCTACCTGCTCATCATTTCTTATGGAACATTCATTTACCATTCATATACCACTAATTGTTCAGCCATTTCCCAATTGGCGGGCACCCCTCAATTTCCAATGCTTGGCCACCACAGAAAAAGGTGCTGTAAATCTTTTTGTACATGTGAGTCCTTTCCCCATTTTTATAATCTCTTTGGGGTACAGACCTAGAAGTGGTATTGCTGGGTATGTACAGTTTTATAGCTCTTTGTGCATAATTCCAAATTGCTCTCTAGAACAGTTGGATCAGTTCACAACTCCACCAACAATGTATGTTCCAATTTTCTCATATCTTCTCCAACATTGATCATTTTCCTGTTATGTCATGTTAGCTTAATCTGATAGGTGTGGTGTGTTACCTCAGAATTGCTTTAATTTGCATGTCTTTAATCAATAGTGATTTAGAGCATTTTTCATATGACTATAGATAGTTTAATTTCATCTGAAAACTGTCTGTTCATATCCTTTGGACCATTTCTGATAGTCTTTTCTTAACCCTTGTCCTTCTCAACCTATCTGCTACATTTGACACTGTTGACCATCCTCTCCTTCTGGATACTCACTCTTTTCTTGGTTTTTGTGATATTATCCTTTCCTGTTCTTCTCTTACCTTTCTGAAAATTCCTCCATTTCCTTTGCTAGCTCATAATCCACATCATTTCCTCTAACTGAATATTTTGTATATTTCCCAAGGTTCTGTTCTAAGGCCTCTTATCTTTTCCCTTGCATTGTTTCTCTTAGTGATTTTATCAGTTCCCATAAGTTCAACTATTATTTCTGTGCAAATGGCTCACAAATTTATAAATCCATTTCCATTTTCTTCCCTGAATTTCAGTTCTACATCACCACTTTTCAACCCAGGTGTCCTGTAGACATCTTATACTCAACATGTCCAAAACTGGACTCATTATCTTTTCCCCAAAACAATTTTTTCTTCCAAACTTCCCCATTTCTTTCAAAGGCACCACCATTCTTCCAGTCTCCCAGGTTTCCTTGCTTTCTTTTATCCTACATAGACAATCAGTTGTCAAATCTTGCAGTATCCATCTTCACATCTCTCATGTATGACCTCTTGTCCCTATTCAGATAGTTATAAACTTAGTCCATTCCTTTATATCCTTTCACCTTAATTATTGTAATAGCCTCCTAATTGGTCTTCCTGTATCAATTCTCTCCCTACTCTAGTACATCCTATGTACTGCTGCCAAAAATATTATTTAAGAATAATGACCATGTTGCTCTTTTACTCAATCAATTCCAATGGCTCTCTATTGCCTCTAGAATAAAATACAAACTCCTTAGTTAAGATTTTTAAAGTCCTCCACAACATTTCCAGCTTCTTTGGCTATCACTTCCCCTCCCACACTTTATGGCCCAGCCAAACTGACCTTCCTTCTGTTCCTCACACACACCATGGTAACTCCCACTAATGTGCCTTTGTACTTAGCCATCTTCCACACCTGGACCACACTTCTTTACCTCCATCTCACAGAATCTCTCTCTTTCAAGATCATCGTAGGCACTCTCTTCTATATGAAGACTTTCCTGATTCTGCCGAGCTGTTAGTCCTCTCCTTCCCTAACTAACCTGTACTTGTCTCCCCCATTAGAATGTAAGCTCCCTGTGAATAGCAATTGTTTCATACTTTGTATTTGTAAACCCAGTGCCTTTCACAGTAGTAGGCACTTAATGCATGCTGATTGCCTGATTGATTCCAGTCCTGAGAATGAGAGAACTAATGGAAAGGCATAGAGATGGGAGATTGAGAGTTATGTAGTAAGGTCAACATGATCGGATCGCAGAGTGCATTAGGGGTAATGATGTATAATAACTTTGGAAACTTAGGTTGGAGCTAGGTTGTGATAAATGAAGGAGGTGGCAGAATTGATTTTATCATATGTCCAAAAGAAAAAACATCTTTTCATGGACAGTTGGTCATCTCTGACAGATAAGTGTTTGTAAAAGACTACCTCAATTGAACATAGCTGTTGCTTATACATCAACATCTGTTCTAGAGAATGAAAAGGTAGTGTAATTCTGTGAACACTTGGGTAAGATCAACATATATTTTAATACTCAGTGATTGATGTGAAGGTGTGCATGAGGGAAGGTAGTAAAAACGCATGTTGGAAAATGTGACTCAGGAGTAAGAAAAGAGAGAAGACAAAGGCTTCTAATATAGACTCCTTTACCCATAGGTCATGAATATTTTCTTCAAGAGTCGAGTCAGGAGGCATTGGACATGGGGAGGACCTAATAACATTAAAAAAAAATGAAATTGCTTATACTTGAACAAACAGAATGACTAGTTGTCAGTGTGGGAGTCATTTTAGAAGCAACTGTCTTTGTCCAGTCAGACCACTGACCTGTTAAAACAGACACCAAAATCCATTCCAAATTGGAAGAATAAAAACGAGAAAACATGGCTTGCAACTGAGGCATCTCCAATCTGACCCATTTAAATAAACTGGAAATGCTTTGAAATGCAAGAGATGGTTAGAAAGTGGATTGAAAAAACATTAAAGCGTCTTTTTTTTTGTGTGAACTTTTGATTTCACTGATATAAGGAACTTGTTTTTTATTTTTATTTTTTATTGTTTTTAACATTTTTATTTATTTCATTTCGATTTGTTATTTATTTATTTTAATTATGGAATAAAACAAGCATTTCCATAACATAGTATAATAAAAAAAGATGATTGCACATGAAACTGCAAATCTATTATGTACAACTTGCTATTCCTTTTAAATATATAACAACATTATGTCAATTTCTTTTTTCCTTTTTTCTTCCCTTCCCCCCACCCTAGAGATGGCTACTATTAGACACAAATATGTATGTGTGTGTGTGTGTGTGTGTGTGTGTGTGTATACACACACACACACACATACACACATATATATGTAAAATATATAAAATCGTTCTATGCATATTTCTATCTATCAGTTCTTTCTCTTGGTGCAAATAGCACCTTCTTTCATATGTCCTTTGTAGCTAATTTGGGTATTCATAATAGTCAAAATGACTTAGTCCCTCAAAGTTGTTCTAAAAACAATATTGCTGTTACTGTATACAATGTTGTCTTGATTCTGATATAGGGAACTTGTAGTGAGGATACTTTTTCTTCCAAAGAAGGTCATCATTCATTAGGCAATTTACAGAATCCTAGAGTTGCTTAGGGAGTGGAAAGGCTAAGTGACAAAAGTAGAGTGGCCAATATGTGTCAGAGGCAGGATTTGAACTCAGGTTGTCCTGACTCTGAAGCCAGTTTTCTATTGATTGCACCACACTGCCTTTCAAAAACATATTAACAATCTGCTATGATAGCCCTGAAAGGTAGACTGGAGAAGAAGCAAGAGAGCTAGGTGGCTTCAGAGTGAAGGTGACCCAGGTTAAGGTCCCTTCTCTGGCCCATACTGGCTATGTGCCCTCTGGTAAATCATTTAATCTTCTAGTGCCCTAGGGAACTCCTTAAGACAATAACTTTTTATCCAGATGGGTTCATGATTTAGAGATAAGGGCTGATACTATAAGCAAACTGGGAGAGTAAGGAATAGTTTACCTATCAGATTTATGGAGGATGGAAGAATTCATGACCAAACAGGAGATAGGGAACATTACAAAATGCAAAATGTATCGTTTTAATTACATTAAATTGAAAAATTTTTGCACAAAGCCAATGCAACCAAGATTAAAAGGAAAGAAGAAAATTGGCAAATTATTTTTACAACCAGTGTCTCTGATAAGGGCCTCTTTTCTAAAATATATAGAGAATTAAGTCAAATTTATAAGAATACAAGTCATTCCCCAATCGATAAATGGTCAAAGGAAATGAACAGGTAGTTCTCAGATGAAGAAATTAAAACCATCTATAGTTATATGAAAAAATGCTCTAAATCAGTATTCATTACAGAAATGCAAATCAAAACAACTTTGAGGCACGACATCACACCTATCAGATTGGCCAACATGACAGAACAGGAAAATGAAAAATGTTGGAGAAGATGTGGGAAAATTGGAACACTAATGCATTGTTGGTGGAGTTGTGAAATGATCCAACCATTTTGGAGAGCAATTTAGAACTATGTCCAAAGGGCTATAAAAATGTACATGCCCTTTGACCCAGCAATAGCACTTCTAGGTCTGTATTCCAAAGAGATCATACAAATGGGAAAAGGACCCACATGTACAAAAATATTTATGGAAACTCTTTTTGTGGTGGCCAAGAATTGGAAATTGAGGGGATGCCCATCAATGCGGGAATGGCTGAGCAAGTTGTGGTATGTGAATGTAATGGAATACTACTGTGATGTAAGAAATGATGAGCAGGCAGACTTCAGTAAAACCTGGAAAGACTTGTATGGACTGATGCTGAGTGAAGTGAGCAGAATCAGGAGAATGTTGTACACAATAACAGCCATGTTGTACAATGACTAACATGGATAGACATAGCCCTTCTCAGCAGTGCAAGGATCTAAGACATCTCCAAAGGTCTCATGATGGAAAATGCTATCCACATCCGAAGAAAAAAACTGTGGAGTTTGAATGCAGATCAAAGCATACTATTTGCTATTTTTTTCTTCTGTTTTATTTTGTTTCTTCTTTCTGATGGTTCCTCCTATTGGTTCTAATTCTTCCTTACAACATCACTAATGTGAAAATATGTTTAATAGGAATGTATATGTATAGCCTATATCAGATTGCACCGTGTCTTGGGGAGGGAGGGGGAGAAAAATTTAAAACTCAAATGCTTATGGAAGTGATTGTTGATAAATCAAAATAAATTTTAAAAAGACAATAACTTTTTGAGAAGGTGCAGATTGCACTGGTAGAGAGAATTTCTTTACCAGGGAGTTCCCTAAATCCTCAACATTATGGGTCTAGCCTTTAGACTCTGTCTTATGGTAGTCAAATAAGAAAATGCATCTTAGGTTAGGCCACAGGTTGCCCACTCTTGCACTAATATAATGAATGAATTAAAAAAGAACTTAAGTGCTTAATACCTGTTATTACCTCTTGACTGTACTATTACAATAGCCTTCTCATTGGTCTCCCTGCCTCAAGTCTGTTCCCACTTCAGACTATCACCCACACAGCTATCAAAGTGATCTTTCTAAGGTGTGGTCTGACCATGTCACTCCTCTATGAAAAAAATACTTCAGTAGCTCCCTATTGCTTGTAGTGCAAAATAGGAAATTTTCTGTTTGGCTTTTTAAGCCCTTCATAACCTGAACCTTTACTACCTTTCCATTATCCTTTTTTTGGGGGGCGAAGCATTTGGGGTAGGTGACCTACCCAGGGTCACACAGCTCATAAGCGTCAAGTATCTGAGGCCAAATTTGAACTTGAGTCCTCCTGACTCCAGAGGGGGTACTCTAACCATTGTGCCACCTAGCTGCCCCTGCTTTCTACAATTCTTACTCCCTTACTGCCATCCACTTACTGTATGAGCCAAAGTCACTGTATTCCTTGCTTTTCTTCACATAAGCAGTCCATCTCTCCATTGTGCATTTTAACTGTCTGTCTCCCTTGCCTGGAATTCTCTCCCTCCTGGTCTCCATCTTCTGGCATCCCAGGCTTTTTCTAAAGTCTCAACTACAACCTCACCTTCTGTAAGAAACTTTTCCTGATCTTTTCTAATATTGGTACTTTCCCTCTAAGATTATCTCCAATTTATCCTGCATGTATCTTGTCTGTATGAACAACAATTATTTGATTTTTAGCTCTCCTCATTAGATTGTGGGCTCTTAAAGGGTAAGGATCCTTTTTTACCTTTCTTTGTATTCCCAGTACTTAGCACAGTGCCAGGCACATAGTAAGTGTTTAATAAGTGCTTGTTGACTTGGCCTGACCATTACGGACAAGGAATGTACTCAGGTCTGAGAATACCAAAATAAAGTGAAGACAGCTCCTTCCCTCAAGAGGCTTACATTTGAATAGAAGGCATGGGGGAGTGATGGTCTGAATGGAGTATCTTGGTTTGTAACATTACCATCTTGATGGACAGAGCCACAGGGCAGTAGATTGACACATCATTTCTAGGAGCAATGAAAATATTAATTTGGTTATGACCCCAGAACTATAAAGAGGAATGGGGGAAGGGTATACACATGGTGGCAAGGCAGGTGGAATGATGGCTGGGAGTAAAGTGTGACTGGGGCCTACCTAAAATAGTGGGCCCAGGAGACACTTATCAACCATACTGATGGGCAGGAGTCTGGAGATGAAAGAGAGGCATAGTATCTAGAGCTAGAGGTATGAAGGTCATCTTGTGCTCTACTCTAGTTATACTTCATCTGGAATATTGTGTTCCATTCTGAAGGCTACAATTTAAGCAAAAATAAAACCAAAAACAACAACAACAAAAAACCCCATAACACTGACAAACTGGAGAGACATCTGGAAGAGGTCAATTAGAATGGTAAGAGAAATATAAACCTACTACATATATATGTATATGTATACACAAACATATACACAAGTGTGTATGTATGTATGTATGTATCTGTTGGAGGAACTGTGGATATTTATCCCAGAAAAGGGAAGATTTTGGTAGGGGGTACATGATAGCTGTTTCTGAAGGATTATCATTTTGAAGAGATATTGGACATGTTTTCCTTGATGGGACCAGCAGACAGAACTAGAAGCAATGGATAGAAATTACAGACATTGCATCAAATTATGAATGGTACCAGAACAAAATCTCTGGATGATCAGCTCTGTCCCAAAGTAGAATGAACTACCTCAGAAGGCAGAAATTCCTCATCACTGGAGCTCATCCAGTAATGATTGCTTGTCAGTAGTATGTGTGTGTGTGTGTGTGTGTGTGTGTGTGTGTGTGTGTGAGAAGGCATTATTTTATGGTATGGATTGAGACAGATGACCTCTGAGGTCTCTTTCACTTTTGTGGTTCTGAGTTTCTCTGATTCCATACAGTGTTAAGTAACTTAGCTTCAGTAAATGTCTTATCTTGTAATAGGCAAGAAGATCTTCTGTTTGAAATCAGATGGGCAATGGCACTGAATAGATGGCATTTAGGTGGCATGCTGGATAGAGAACTAGACCTCGAGTCAGGAAACGCTGAGATCAAAACTGATCTCAAAGATTTTCTTGTTGTATGACCCTGCAGAAAGTCATGTAACCTTTCTTTGCCTTAGTTTCTTCATCTGTAAAAAAACCCCCAAAACCCTAAACCAACCAACCAAACAAAAAAATACCGGCAACAGATAATAGTACCTACTTCCCAGGGTCATTGTGAGGACAAAGTAAGATAATATTTGTAAAGCACTTTGCAAGTCTTAAAAATGCCACATGAAAGCCAGCTATTATTATTACCCCATTCATATTCAGATCACACAAGGTCCCAGCTCTAGACCTGGAAGATGTTTGAGGCCATAGAGTCCAACTGTGTCATTTGACAGCTGAGGTCTGGGAACTTAAAGGAGTTTAAATGGCTTGTTTGATGTTGCACAAATAGGAGAAGAGTCGACATTTGAACCCAGGTTCCCTGATTCGATTTAGTTCTCTTTCCTGCTATAGACTAGGGAGGGGACATCAATCATTCCTAGTTATATACATCCCTGTGGAGAAGGTATAGGGTAACACCCTGAAGCAGTGGATGACTTTGAGCCTTCATTGGGGTTATAGGGCTTGAATTTCCACTGCTGGAAGTCCCATATCTGATATGATTCATTTGTTCATTCACTCAGGAAATGTTTGTTTACTGCCTACTATATACTAAGTCCTCGAGCTAAGGACCAGTTTGATGATGATGCCATTGAAGCATTTTGTCACCTAGGCTGTGATGAATACTGAATAATTCATAATTCTCTAACATCCCAATTGTTCTGAGAGAATTATTTAATAATAATAATAAATGAACATATATAATATAAAATGAAAATAATAAAAAGAACATTGGACAGAGAACTGTTCTCATCCCAGAGAGGCCTCTGAAGTATTGCATGACCTAGACAAATCAATTCTCAACATTCTGTGAGTTAGAGAATAGGGACTGGATTGATAATTTCAGTGGTTGAGGAAACTCCTGTTAACAATGCAGGTCAGCACCTTTTCTGCAACTTAGAATCTCTGAGTGTCACCTACGGAGAGATTACGTGATTTACCTGAGGTCATAAAAACAATATGTATGTCAGAAATAGGAATTGAACCCAGGTCTTCCTGGCTTTCAGGCCAGTTCTCCATCTGCTACACCAGGGTGCCATAAGAGTGGCTGGCTAAATCATCTCAAAGGCCCTTTTCCAGCTCTAAAATTGCATGACTTTATGATCCCATGTGCAAATATATTTAAAATGTTTATTTACAAAAAGAGCCAGGGTTCTTTGAAGAACCAAGTAGAGGACTTTATCAGCTTATAAAAACCTCTGGGATCCTACTTGGCAAGGACTCTTTTCCATGCTAATTAAGCATTCATTAGACGGAGAGGGGAGAAAAAGAAGCTAAGAGGATGGAGTAGAGAAGAGTGGATAGGACCTACCTACTCTAAATTAATAATGTGGTCACCAAAATAACCCTACTCAGATTGAAATGTCTAGAGATGTGGATTGTTCAGAGATTTGCCTGAGGTCAACCAGATGTTCCTCACAGCGATTCAGCAAGAACCTGAAGCTAAGATTAGTTGTCCTCACAGCAAACTGAGATTTTGTTTCAGATCAGAGTGTCCCAAGATAGTGATCATATTAAAAAAAAAAAGACATTCGCATAGGCACAAGTGTCATGGAACTAGCCTAGTGGGTGTCAGGCAATGCTTTATTGAGTCTCCAGCTCATCAGCCTCAGTGGCAATGGCTGAGGGAGATGATCTATGCAAAAGCCTGTTTTTCTTCTCAAGTGTTCTTAAGGCTTTCTTAACAAGCTACCACTCATCCATCTTCACTCTGGTGATAAGTAGCACGGTAAAACCCTGATTAAAGGAATCCTAAGTAACCAGAGTCTTCCACTCTACAGTTTTTTAAAAAAAACATATTCAGTCTTTAGGATAAGGAGACAAATTATAAGAAACCAAGTTGATTTCAATGATTTATCTTTTTTTTAAAGAAACTTTTTAAAAAAAGAACTTAAAGGTTACAAGTGCACATTAAGACCAACTTCCTTCTCCTTCCCTTTCTCCAGCTCTCTTTCAACTTTTTTCCGAGTGGTTAGGATGATAGAATTAGAGTTGGAAGGAATCTCAGGGACACCTAGTCCAAACCCCTCATTTTACAGATGAAACAGAAGACCTGGTCGGTAGGGCGACTTATCTCAAGGTCACTCACAGTTACGTGTCAAGAGATAGGATATGAACCCTACTCCTCTGACTTTAGACCCAGGGTTCTCTCCACTGTACCACACTATCGCCTTTGGCTAGTGGGAGGAGCACTGGTCATTGACAAGCTAAAGTACATACAGAGCAGGGAGATCAGACTTGTAAGAGCACTATAGATCTTACCCTGTGACATCAGTTAAAGGAATGAGGAATGTAGACAGCTTGGAGACGAGAAAGCCTTCATAGGGTCATGATTTTTGTTGCTGTTGAGTCTGTTTCAGTCATGTCTGACTCTTTGTGACCTCATTTGGGGTTTTCTTAGCAAAAATATTAGAGTAGTTTGCCATTTCCTTCTCCAATTCATTTTACAGATGAGGAAATTGAGGCAAACAGGGTTCAAGGACTTGCTCAGGGTCACATAGCTAATAAGTGTCTGAGGCTAGATTGGAACTCAGGAAAATGAGCCTTCCTGACTCCAGGACTGGCACTCTATCCATTGTGTTACTTAGCTACCCCAGGGTCATAATGGCTATTTTAAAATATGTGATGAGCTGTCATGTGATGGGGGGATTTGACTTGTTCTGCTGGTTTCTTGAGGGAGACTAGGTGGCTCAGTGGATAGCGTGTCAGCCTTGGAGCCAGGAGGACCTGAGTTCAAATCCAGCCTCAGATACTTACTAGCTGTGTGACACTGGGTAAGTCACTTGACTCTGTTTGCCTCAATTTTCTTATCTGTAAAATGAGCTAGAGAAGGAAATGGAAAACCATTCCACTCTCCTTTGCCAAAAAAATCCTAAATAGGGTCATGAAGAGTTGGACACGACTGAAAAATGACTCAGAAGCAACAAGCTGGTCTCTGGCTGGCTGAGTTTCTAATTAGTGGAAATTGTAATCAGACTTGAATTGGCCCTTAAAGTAATGTTTCTGGATAGTGAGATCTGTCAACTTCATAAGGTAGTGAACTCCCCATCACTCAAGGGTTTGTTAGATCTCTGCTTTTAAAACAGTTTGCATTTAAAAAGAGCGTTATGGGTTTTTTTTTTAAACAACCCTAACAATAATGTTGTTCAGTTGTGTCTGACTCTAGGTGAGCCCATGAACTTTGTCCATGGGATTTTCTTGGCAGAGATACTGGAGTGGTTTGTCATTTCCTTCTCAATTGCATCCACATTCGACAGATGAGGAACTGAGGCAAAGAGGAGTTAAATGACTTGCCCCAGGTCACACAGCCAGTAAGTGGTTGAGGCTGGATTTGAACTCAGATCATCCTGATACCAGGCCTGGTGTTCTATTCACTGAACCACCTAGACACGCCCTAATATTAATAGCTAACATGTATAGTGCTTTAAGGTTTGTAAAGTGCTTTATATAGATATTATCTCATTTGATCCTTGACACGATGCTGAAAGATAGGTGCTATTATTATTTTCATTTTACAGATGAAGAAACTGAGGCTTAGAGGTTAAGTGACTTGTTTAAGGTCATTCAGCTAGTAAGTATCTAAAACAAGATTCAAACTCAAGTTTTCTTCACTGAGATAGGCACTCTGTGTACTACATAATGCTTCCTATCCCTACCAGGTGGGTAGTGCCAATGTAATGCTCTTTCTGAGCTTCTCCAACGTGCACTGGCACTAATGGACTGGGTTCCTAGAGAGATGGCTACTCTATTCTCAAGGTTTTAGAGATACCCCCATGGATGGTTATTAAGGGTCTGCTGAAACAAATTGTTAAAGAGCCAGCTGTTAAATTTTCATGTGAGCACCTACACCTTGGCAAACACCAAGGTAAATCAGAAACTGATTTATTGCTGTTTTAGTAGTCTAGATTTGAGAAAGTGACGGGGCAAATGTTAATAACACAGATCAAGCTTAAAGTGGGTCGTGTATAGTTGTTTTTTTTTCCCTTTGGAAAGCCAATAGTTAAACATTTACCATCCCACCACTTGTGGTTATCCTCCTACATTCGCTCACAAGCCCCTACCAGTTCTCTTTACCTTAATAATCCATCAGGAGAATCAATTAGTTCATTATCAAAAGTATTATGCAAATGGTATATGAAAAACAGCAGTTATAAAGCAGTTCCCTGAAAAACCTGGACACATTCTCCCACAAATACACATAGAGGTTGTGGGAGGAGGAAGAATGTATTTAAAGTACAATAGTAGCAAGGCACATTTTGCCTGAAACCTATATAAGCACCAGATATGGTGCAAAAGCCCCATCATCTAGGCTTCCTGGGATGTCCAATAATCAGGAAGTCATAACTGGGAATCTCAGCTTAGATATGTAAACAATTATGCTCACCGACTACAGTGAAGTGCTAAGAATTAATGACAACTGATAAATAGAAGTCTGTATAGCGTAGTTTTACATATATATATATATATACACACACACACACACACACACACATATATATATATATATATATATATATATATATACACACACACACATACCCATTTGTGTCTAATGGAAGCTATCTCCACGGTTGGGGGGGAGGAAAAAAAAAGAGGAAAACAAGAAATTTACATGGTAACTTTGTTGTATATTTGGAGAGAATAGCAAACTGTACATGGTAGATTTGCAGTTTCATGTACAGTCATCTTTTTTATGATACTGTGTTATGGAAACGCTTTTTTTTTGTTCCCTGAATTGAAAATAAAATAAATTAAAAAACAAGAATTAATGGGCACTGGGTGAGTAGGGTCAAAGTATGGTAGTTTGCATCTTGATCTTACCACTTACTGACTATTTCCTCAGACAAATCATTCAGCTTTTCTGACTCTCAGTTTCCTCATCTGCAAAATGGGTAAAATAAAACTTTCACTGCCTATTTCACAGGATGGTGTAAAGAATAAATAAGATAACATTTAAAGTACTTTGAAAAAATAGAGGAGCAGGACCATAAGCACTTCACTAAATAAATTCAAAGTATCATTGCTGGAGACTGGAAAATTGACTCCAAGACTGAATAATTCCTTAACTGAAAAGGCCATATCTGCCATCCTCCATCAGCATCCCATCTCATATATTTATTCAGAATACAAAGGGTGGCATGGAGTAGTGGATAAAGAGCTGGCCTTGGAGGCAGGAAGGCCTGGTTCCTGATACATACTGATGGCTATGACCCCCTTGGAAACCTTACCTCTCACTTTTTAAGGCAATGCTTGAGTTGTATGCCACCTCTTTCAGGAAGTCTTTTCCATCTGCTTCTGCACTCCACAGTTGGTAGCATAGTGGATAGTGCACTGAGACTGGAGTCAGGAAGGCATGAGTTCGAATGTGGCTTCATATACTTGCTAGTTGTGTGACCCTGGGTAAGTCACTTAACTTCTGTCTGCCTCAGTTTCTTCAACTATAAAAAAGGGATAATAGCAGCATCTACCTCCCAGGGTTGTTGTGAGGACCAAGTGGGATAATATTTGTAAAATGTACTTAGTCTATTTTCTGGAACACAGTAGGTACTTAATAAGTGCTTATTCCTTTCCCACTTCCCTCAAGCAGGAAGTAATCTCTTCCTCCCCTGCTCCACCCCTACACTTCTACAGAACTCTATACTTTTCTCATTGTACTTTTGAATTTTTCAATTGTATTGAGCAAATATTTATGAAGCACCTACTGTGTGTCAAGTACTGTACGGCTCTGCCTTGAAGTAACTTACAGTCTCCTAGAAGGAAAATGAAAAGCATACATGATTTGTTTGCACAAGTAAATATAATTCAAAGCAGAATGTGACAGAGACTAAGATGATGAGGCAGAAAGAGCCCTTCTATTCCAATACAGTCAACAGATGTGGTTTCAAATCCCAGTCTTACTACTTACTACCTGTGTGACCTTGAGTAAGAATAATAATAATAATAATAATTAATAATAATAATAATTCAAACAGCTAGCCTTTCTATGGTGCTTTAAGCTTAGCAAAGTGTATTACATGTGCTGTCTCAGCTGATCCTTACACCAATTCTGTGAGGTAGGTGCTTTTATTATCCCCATTTTATAAGTAACGGAACTAGGGCTGAGAAATTAAGTGACTTGCTTAAGGATCAGCACAATTTGAACCCAAGTCTTCCTGACTCCAAGGCTAACACTCTACAGTGCCACCTAGCTGCTGCAGTTAACCTGTTTGGATCCCATTTTCCTAATCATTCCTCATCAAGTGATTGGACTAGATAATTTTTAAAGTCTCCTCCAGTTCTAAATCCTATGATTTTACTGCCCATTCAGATAAAATCCTTCAAGAAATTGGGGAGTGAAAAATCACTTTCATCCGGGAGGAACGGGGGCGGTTTTGCAGTAATGTGCTATAGTCATAGGCATATATGTCTTAGCTCCCCATCGAGACCACAACCTCCTTGGAGCAAGGGGAGTATGTTTCATTAATCTCTTATGGCTCACAGATCTGTCACACATAGTAGGCTTAATAAATGCCAAATGAATTGAATTTTGTGCCTCTTGACAGAATAGCGGATTATTCGTTGGTCAATCTTGTGGGCCAGTAAATGTTGGCCTTTGTTTGCAAGGCCATCTTAAGGTCTTAGGTCTGTCAAGAGTCCCACATCCTGGCTGCCAGCAGTAGATTAGAATGGTTTGGAAACAAATATTTAGTTCCTGATTGACTTGTTTCCATTGAGTTCATTCCTATTAGGGAATCTGTTAGTAATTATCCAACTATGCTCTATTACCTGGGGACCTATACGCTGCTGCAGTAATGAGTCTGAGTGGCTTCTATGGCATAATAAACAGGAAAGGGAATCGGAGGAAGGGTACTTGCTTCCTCACTCAAAGAGGGCAATACAGACTTCAAGGACAATCAAAAGACTCACACAAAGGCAGAAAGAGTCTTAATTGCTTCAGCAAAAACCTGGATGAAGAAGAGGAGCCTTGTCCCCTTTGAATCTCAGATGTGGTGGCTTAAAGACAAATCCTTTGTTAATTTGGCCACAACAAGAGAGCTCATTGGAGGGCTGCATGATGTCCCCAGGCATTCCATCTGGGTTGTGGATGGGAGGGGGCAGGGCTGTATTCTCCATAGCCCATTCACCTGTAGAAGGATCAAAATCCACTACCTGGAGGAACAGGCAAGAAAATCTATCAAACAATCAAGTGATTATGTGACCAATCTGTGCAAAGGGGAGCCTCCCCATGCCCATTTTGGCATGGCAGAATATATTTTTGACAAGCACATCCTTACAGCGTGACAATGAGAGCTAAGCCTCAACCTGACTTTTCCCACAATTGGGAACTGTGGGTATGACTCCTTATTGTCTTGCAGTGAGTGCATATTTTGATTATCTGACCTTGTTAGTAATCTGTACCAAAAAAAAAAAACCCTACCACCATTTACATCCCAATAAAGTACTTGGTACTGATGGGAAAGAAAATAAAGTTGAGTTCCTTGTCTCTACTGCCACTGACCATCTGAGGACTTGTTCCTGAGCTTTTAGCCTTGTGTCCAGAGCTTCACCTTCCATCCTGCCTCTTTTTCTGATCCTCAAATCACTTTCATACCATTTAATGCTCACAACATTCCAGCAAGGGAATCAGGGCACACATTATCATGATTTTCACCATTATCGTCATTACATCCTCCACCGCTACCACCTCCATCATCATCATTATGGAGAGGCATTGGGAAGAATGGATAAAAAGCTGACCTGAGAGTCAAGGCCTACATTCAAATCCTGTATCTGACAAATAGGAATGGGAGGAAACTAATCAAGGCATGTGACCTCTCAATTTTCTAGGCCAGAGGTGTCAAACCCACGTGGTTGGCTCACATCAATACTCTGGAGTGCAGCCTGAACCAGATCAACATGTAATTGGGGAATAGTTAACAAAATAAATAAAAATACGATGAAACATAAATAACATTACATTTTAAAACTAAGTCAATATGTGTACCCCACAGGGATCCTTATGTTCAGATTAGTGGACCCCATTCCTATTTGAGTTTGACACTGCTGGTCTAAGCAACTTTCTAAGACCATAAATCACAGATGGATTGTTCTGCATTGGTGGAGGGAGTTTCCTCACCAGGGAATTCAGCTCCTCATGCCTGTGAAACCACAGGTTTCATCCAAAAAATCCATGAAACAAAACTCCATGCTAATAGTATGCAAACTGAGGCCCAGTGACATGAAATGATTTGCTCAAGGTCATGCAGCTCATTAGTGGTACAGCAGGCACTAGGTTCTATTCCAAGAAGCCTAACTGATTGTGAGAAGGGAGTGTGGGACTCTCTTTAAAAAGATGGCGCAGCCCCAACACATGCTACTGAATACTTCTCCAGGTACCACAAATAAAAATAGGGGTTCCCCAAGCCCAGAAGGAGTTGCTGAACTCCTGGGGTTTAGCTATGGGCTGACAGTAGGCAAGCATGCTGCCTGGGTGACTGTTTGTGCCTAAACCTTGGGGCGTGTTAACCAAGGATAATCACAGTAATTAAAGCAGGCTGTTGCTGGGCTGGATACTGCCACCTGCTCTCATCCAACCTGAGCAGTCCTGATGGGATGCACATGTCCTGATTAATGCCGCACAATGAAAAATGGGCTTTACTCCACACACAGATGCTAGAAGGTCAAAAGAAGAGTGCAAGCAAAGATCTCCTCACGGTGAGAGGAAATGGGTGAAAGATGGGGTTAGTGAATGCAACAGGAGGGGAATGAGAAGACTTGGCAATTAGCTATTTGAAAGAGGGGAAATCTAATTCCGTCTCTTTATGTGACCCTGGGCAGAACACTGTCTCTGGCCTTTCCTCATGGTAGAACTGTAATTTTGAGTTCTAGTCTACAAGCCAGAGTGCTTCTGCTGTGTACCTGACCAGCATTTATTGGCAAATTTCAATGTACTCAGCATTTGCTGAGTGCCTACTGTGTACCCAGTTTTCAATGAGCACCTACTGTGTATATAGCTAGCATTTACTGAGTGCCTATCATGGATCCAGCTAGCATTTATGAATCTGGCATTTACTGAGTGACTACTGTGTGCCCAGGCATAAAATGTAAAACTAGTGAATGCCTAGCCTCTATAGGCATGGAGGGAATGGAAAGGGGCTTGTTTGGCTTATTCTAGCTCCTCTGTTTCATGTTCATGCAAAAGGTATAGCCAGGCACTCCCTTATAGCTTTGGTGAGATTAACTCCATTATATCCATGGTGTAAGAGCCTTGGGAAATTCCAGATGGGGATGAAGAAACCACTCTATCCCCACCCCTAGTAAGACCCTCCTGGGACTGGACTCACATCACAATACCATACCATATCACTAATTGCCCACTGAGTCAGTTTCACACCCTCACCCTAGTATTCAAGGCCCTCCATGATATAGCCCCACTCTTCCTCCTTATTCCATCTCACTTCATTCCCCTTTGAGGGCTGGTAATATCACTTTAGAGGAATGTTGTTTTTTACCTATAAAGGTAAACTATCCTCATGTCTGCAATGTTTTGCAAAGCTTCCTTTGCCTCGCACTGCTTTTCTAGGACTCTCAGAAGAATCTGGGATGAAGGGATTAAAATAATAATAAGCAGAATTAAGCCATTTACACCTAGGTTTCAGCAAGGTATTTGATAAAATCCCTCATGATGTTGTCCTCATGTGAAAGATGGAAAGAAATGGTCCAGATAATAGTATAGTCAGGTGGATTAAGTGCTGATTGAACACCTAGACTCTCAAAATGGTAATTAACAAATCAATGTCAACATGGAGGGAGGCCTGTAGTATGAACTGGGATTTCTCTGCCCTTGTCCTGCTTTATTAGTGACATAGTGAAAGTGTAGACAGCACTACTTATCAAATATGAGTTAGTATGAAATTCAGAAGACTACCCTTACATGTTGGATGACAAAGTGAGTATCTAAAATGGTCAAGGCAGGTTATGATGATGAACTGAATCTAATAAAATGGAATTTAATAGATATACATTAAAAGTCATGATTATAGAGCTGGAAGAAACCTTAGTGACCATCTAGCCCCAGGGTTCTTAACCTGAGATCCGTGGGTCCCCAAGGCATAGATTGATAGATTTCAGGGAATACATGAACACAGATGGGAAACATTATAGCTTTATTTTTAATAACTACTAACTGAAATTTGGTGCTTCCTTCAATTATGAATGTAGGCAGCAAATGTTTATTTTAAGAAAAGTCCATAGGCTTCACTAGAGTGCTAAAGGGTCCATGATACAAAGAAGGCTAAAAACTCCTGATCTAGTCCTATCATTTCATTTTGCATAATAGAAAATTACAGCCCGTAGAGGTTAAATGACTCGCCAAGGATGTAGAATTAGTATCAGAGGCAAGAATTGAACTCACGTCTTCTGACTCCAAATCCAGGGCTCTTTCCAGACACCATGACACATTTGGATGAGGGCTCACGCAGAAGGTGAAATTTGAGCTAAGTGGTAAAGGAAGCCAGAGATGCTAGGAGGCAGAGGTGAGGAGCGAAAGCATTTCCAGCACAGGGAAGGACAGCACTAAGGCCTGGAGTTTTGAAATGGAATGGGAGGGAGTATAGAATCCACTTTCTGACAGAGATGATGGGCTCAGGCCATAGAGTGAGACATATATTTTTTAGACATGACTAATGAGAGAATTTTCTTTGCTTGACTCTATACATTTATTATGACCTTTTTCTTATTTTTTTTAAAGAAAGTGTGGGGGATAATAGATTTTTGATCATTAAAAAATAAAATTTAATTGAAAAAAGGATATACCCAAATGAAGAAATCTGGGGTCCATAGAAGGAAAGTATAATGAAGAGCATCTGGGTAAAGACCAATGAAGGCAGAAACAGAAGTCATCCTGTCATTGGAATATACTACACACCACCAAGTCAGTAAGGGGAAATGGATGAAATTGAGAAACAGATTACAAGCCTTTCATAGAGGCATTACAAGTAGTGATGGGAGATTTCTTTTATTCAGACATCTGCTGAAGCTCTCTCTTTGCCAAAGAGAGAACAACTAATAATTTTTTGACTTTCATTATGGTAAATGTAAAGGAACTAATAAAGAGGAATTTCCATTCTGGATCTGGTCCTGACTAATGAAGAAGAACTAGTTGCCAGGTAGAAATGATGGGAACCTTGGGCAAAAATGATCATTTCGTCTTAGAATTCATGACAGAGGAGAGGGTGTCCAGGCATGGTCTGGCACATACCCTTTTTTTGGGGAAAGCACATTTCAAAGACTTCAGGAAGATGATAGTTGGGATTCCATGGATGACAATTCTTATAGCAAGCCAATCCATGAAGGATGGCTAACTCTTAAGAATGAAGTATTTAAGACGAAAGGATAAATAATTCCAGTACTGAAGAAAATGGGGGAGTTGTTTAAAGGAATTAATGTCAATATTTATTTGTTACAAAGCTTTTTCTTTTTTGGCTAGGCAATGGGATTAAGTGACTTGTCCAGGGTCACACAGCTAGAAGGTGTTATGTGTCTGAGGCCGGATTTGAACTCAGGTCCTACTGAATCCAGGGCCAGTGCTCCATCCAATGTGTCACCTAGCTGCCCCTACAAAGGTTTCCTTTTTACTATTTCTTTCCAATGAGGGGATAAAGGTTGGACGGAAAAGAGGTTAGGGATAGGGTTGCAAAAAAAAAAATTGAACTGAGGCATTTTTAAATGCACAGAAGACAACAGAGGGAAGATCAGAAAGAGTCTTGGATAAGCAATCCAGTTTTGAAAGTTACATGTTGAATGTATTATATTTTTAAATGAAGAGCAAGCTCAACATAATAGAAATGTGCAGTTATAGGCATAATACTTTTTAAAATTCCAATATGTATATGGAAATGTTCATTTTATTTGGTGCTTGTTAAGTTCAGAATTAGAAAAAAAATTAAAACATAAAGAAAAAATGATGGAGTTTGAGAAAAAGCAAGGAGGCCAGTGTAGCTGGATCATAGACTGTGGTGGGGAAAGCCTGGTAAAGTAGAAAGGGATTTAATTGTAAAGGGCTTTGAATGCCAAAAAGAAGATTTCACATTTGATTCTGGAGATAATAGTGAGCCACCAGATTTTATTGAATAGAAGGATGATATTGTCAAACCTTCACTTTAGGAGAATAATTTTGACAGCTGAATGGAGGATGAATTGGAGTGGGGAGGCAGGAAAAAGAGAGGTGATGAAGAAGATCTATATTAGATTGGTGCCTGGGTGAGCGGAGAGAAGGGGACGTATAAGAGGGATTTTGTGAAGGTAGAAATGACAAGGTTTGATAATAGGTTGGATACGTGAAGTGACTATGAGTAAAGAGTGAAGGACAACACCAAAGTTGTAAGCCTGGATGACTGAGATGAAGATGGTAGTCTGCTAGACAGTAACAGCAAAGTTTGAAAGAGAGTAAGGGTGGAAGTGGTTGAATGGTGGTAAAGAGCTCTGTGTTGGACATGTTGAGTCTGAGATGCCTATGGGCCATCCAATTTGAGAGGTCTAAAAGGCAGGTAATGTTGGACTCAGGAGAGAGAGTAGGGATGGCTATATAGAGCTGGAAAGCACTTGCTTAGAGATGACAATTCAATACATGGGAGTCATGAGATCACCAAGCAAGACAGTATAGAGGAAGAAGAGAAGAGGGCCCAGGACCTTTGGCAGACAGTCACCTTTTGCAGGCCTGACCTAGGTAAAGATCTAGCAAACTAGAGACTGGGAAGTAGAGTTCAGACAGATAAAAAGAGAGCTAGAATAGAATAAGGTCATGAAAACCTAGAAGGGAGAGATTATGGGGGTGATTGACAGTGTCAAAGGCTGCAAAGAGGTCAATAAATATGAGAACTGAGAAAAGACCATTCGATTTGGCCGTAACTGAATTATTGGTATTATAAAGAGGGCAATTTCAGTCAAATGATGAGGTTTGAGGTCAGATTAAAGAAGTTCTATGATGAGTTAGATGAAAGGGAGTGGAGGCACCTACTATAGACAGTTTTCTCAAAAGGAGAAGGGAAGATATATTGGATGGTAGCTAATGGGGATGGAGGGTTCAAGGGATATTTTTAGGGGGAAATTTATATCTTAATTTTTTTCATAGAGAGGATCATTATGTGTCCTGTACCTTTAATTCTTCACTTAAAAATTTTTGAATTCCAAAATTTCTCCTTCTCTCCCTTAAGGATTTTTTTTTAAAAAAGTAAAGAGGTATGGGTGTGTTTGTAGGCAATGGGGAAGAAGCTGGTAGATAAAGGGAGATTGAAGGTTAATTACATATGTACATTTACATAGAGAGGAAAGAGAGAGAGAGAGAGAGAGAGAGAGAGAGAGAGAGAGAGAGAGAGAGAGAGAGAGAGAGAGAGAGAGAGATGCAATGTGCCAGAGGGGGTAGAAGGGAATGAGATTAAGGACGCATTTAAAGGAATTTGCCATAGCAAGAAGGGTCCTTTCTTTAACTGAGACTAGAGCAAAAGAGGAGATAGTAGAGAATGTCTGATTGACGTAAGATAAAGAGGAGAGGAGAAGAGGAAGCTTTCGAGGTGGCTAGGTTAGAGCATGTAATAGAGCATGCAATGGGAGTGGGAAAGATCTGAATTCAAACTTGCTCTTAGACCCTTATTAGCTGTGTGACTCTCAACAAGTCACATAACCTCTCTCAGCTTCAGTTTCTTTGTCTATAAAGTGGAAATAATAACAGCAACTACCCTACAGGTTTGTTGTAAGGATCTTCTGTAAATCTTAAAGGGCTATGCAAATATTAGCTATTATTATTAGTAAACTTGGTGCTAAATGCAGTAACTCCTGTCTCTATGTTTGAAGTATTAGGGGCCTCCTGGATGGGCTATGTGAGACCCTTGGGAGAGGCAGAGGAAGCTAATGGAAAAGGAATTAGGAGAGGTAGTGTAAAAATTTGTCTAAAAGAAAAGTGCTTGAGGCATTAAGATTAATCTGAAGAAAATGGGCAGTTGATAAGGGCAGCTGACTTCCATTCCAAGCCTGCATCATTCCCTTCCACTTCGTCCCATTCCCTACCCCTCCAACCCCTGGGAACCCAACTAAGTTTGACAACTGACCACATGGAAACTGAATGCCTCTAGTGCTGTCTCAAATCTCTTCCCAAAGAAGGACTAGCCTTTACTTAGAATAAAACCTCTCATCAATGGTTCATGGCACTAAGAATATGTCATAGAATCACAGCTTTAGAGGCAAAAGGTATTTCTGCAATCATATAGTACAATCCCCTCATTTTACAGATGAAGAAACTGAGGCAGAGAGGGGAGAAGTGACTTGCCTAAGATCACAAGGCAGTAAGAGGTGGCATTTGATCCCAGCATCCTTGAATTCCAAATCCATTTCTCTTTCTACTCTACTATACTGACTCTCCCTAAGAGCTAGAGATGTACTTAGGTCAGGGAAAAAACAAAACAAATCAAAAATCACTCAACTTCTGTGGGGGAGATTCAAGATGCTTATTATAGATTGGTTAGAAGGCTCCTCCCTCTAGCTCTGTGGTCTTCAGGTGCCGGTACCAGGGTATCCACTACTCTACTACATCCTTATTATTCTTCTAAGTCAAGTCAGGTTAACAACATTTATTAAGCACCTACTGAGTGCCAGGCACTGCAGCAAGCACTGGGGACACAAATACAAGCAAAAGAAGAAAGACAATCCCTGCCCTTAAAGAGCTTACATTCTATCAAGGGAAGGCATCCCATAAAAGGAGGAGTCAGGAGGGGAATGAAGGCTAGCTGGGGTTGGCACTCTCTGAAAATGGAGGTTCTAGGCGGAACTCACCAATGGGTGGAGGGTGGGAAGGACACAGGGGCTGAATGATTATCCAGGGTGAGAAGGTTCAGTTTTGGTGGTGAAGTGTGGGGAAGTCATGAGCAGAGAAAGAGAGAGGAGACTGCTTTTTCCTTAGATTTCGTAATTTATAGGTAGTGTCCTACTAGTCTATTATCTACTGCCACTCTAGTCGGCTGATGCCAGTTACTATAGAGGGGCAGGCCTCCCTAAGTGTGTGCTGTGCATCCTGGCCCATTGACTCACACGGCTATACACTGATGGAACTGGAAGGCACCTCAGAATTCAGGCAGTCTCTCATTTTATTGAGAAGGAAACTGAGCCCCATTGTTGGTAAATGACTCGCTCAAGGTCATACAATGGCAGAGCTGAGACTAGAATCTTGGTCTCTTGATTTCTAACCATGATGTCAGACTGCCTCCCAATCCCCCTCCATTGTGCATAGGCCAACATTATCATGCAGGATTTGAGATGCTTAGGGATACATTGTTTTCTTGGATCTTCTTCCAGAGTTAATTAAAGAGATGCCCCTTTACTGACAACATCCAGCTACTTGTTGGAGACAGAGATGGAGGACATGTATAGCAGCAAGAATGGAGGGTCCGTACTAAAAGAGCCTGAGATGACTTAGGGGGAGGGGGAAGAGCAGAGCGTGGCAGCTTCTCACAAACAGAAGCTTGAGTTTGCAATGAGTCTGTTTCTAATGAGGCCAGGAGCCCAGGGACTCTGGAAGAGGAGGGATTGTGATTGGGGTCTGAATCTGAAAAACGTTCTTTGGAAATTACTTAGAGCTCCCGTGCCCTGGGAACTCAAGGAGGCTACAAAGCAGGCAGGGAGTGGTTGTTCAATCGTACTGGGAGTGGGGATTGCAGTGTTGTTTTTTTTTTTCCTCTCTCTCTCTCTTAAAGTGAATGGCAGTGAACAAAATACTCTAGCTTTAGAAAATCGTGATTAATTGCTAGGCTGGGGTTGCTGGATAACAGACAAATTAGATTTGTGTTTGTAAATTGAATCAGAGGGCTGCAGAGGAAGCTGGCAGAAGTCTCCTTGTTAATTGTGGGCACAAGTCTCTGGGCCAGAGTCTGAGCTCAACGTGGTTTGGCCTGTTAAGCACTGGACTGGAAGTCAGGGCACCTGGCTCAGCCCCCAACCTGCCCTCTCTGGGACTCAGATTTCTCCTCTATTAAATAAGGAGATGGGATGGCGCTCTCAAGATCTTTGTTTTAGTGGGTACCTCTAGGGCAGGCCATATGGTTAGAGTTGGGTAGAGAGGAGGCCAGGGCAGGCCAGAGTAATGGAAGTACTCATGAGAAATGGAATGGACAAGACAAATTTCACATAAGCCCAAGCAGTGATCATTCAAATTTGATTCAAAAGCTGTTGTTAAAGACCTAGTATGTTCAAGGCACTGCGCTAAATGGAGATACAAAGACCAAGAAATACCTACCCTCAAGGAGCTTACAGTCTACTTAGGGGATGGGAGAGGGGTTTTTCAGAATGTATACTTATAAATGGACACCAAATATATCCTAATAGATTGAGTATATTTATAGAGAGGCTTTCATTGGCTTTCCATTTTTCTAGAGGATAAAATCTAAACTACTTATCCTGGCATTCAGAGCTCTTCACAATCTGGCCCAAAACATTCTCCAACGTTGTTGTTGTTCAGTTGTTTCAGTCATGTTCAACTCTTCATGGCCTCTTTTGGAGTTTTCTTGGCAAAAATACTGGAGTGGTTAGCCATTTCCTTCTCATTTTATAGGTGAGGTTGAAGCAAACGGGGTTAAGTGACTTGTCCAGTGTTACGTGGCTAGTAAATGTCTGAGGCCAGATTTGAACTCAAGAAGATGAGTCTTCCTAACTCCAGGGCTGGCACTCAGTTTATGGCACCACCTCCAACTATCTCTCACTAATGTCCCTACCTGAGAGGGAGGATGGCATAGTAAATGGAGTGCTGGCTTGTTGTCAGAAAGGCCTGGATTCAAGTCCTATTGTTAACACATATTAGCTGCATGACCTGTGTGTGTGACATGGACACTTAATCTCTCATTATCCCCAGATGACCCTTTAAGGTAAAAGATGGGGGCATCTAGGTGGCACAGTGGATAGAGCACTGACCATGAAGTCAGGAGGACCTGAGTTCAAATCTGGCCTCAGATGAAACACTTGACACTTACTAGCTGTGTGACCCTGGGCAAATCACTTAATCCCAATTGCCTTAAAAAAAAAAAAGATAAAGGATGGCTGATTGACATCTGTGCAGGGAATTTCAACACAGAAGAATCCATACCCATATGAAGTCTTGGGTCTCAATAAAAATGGAAAAATATAAATTAACTCCCCTATACACATCTTCTGTTTGGTCTGGCTTTTTCTTTCTTTTTAAAACCCATCTTGCACCTTCTGTACCTTTGCTTACATTATTCCTTCTGTCTGAAATGCCTTCATTTCTGCTTAACTGGCTCCTTAACAGTCCAGGCCAGCATATAACATGGCACAGAGCAGGCAGCATGGTGGAAAGAGTACTGGCACCGAAGTTCCTATGTTCAAATTCTAGCTCTGTGACTCTCCACCTGTGCAGAGAGGGATAGGGACTCAACCTGTGATTTTACTGAGTCAGGGAGTACCCAAGGAAGGAAATTCCCTCTACCAGTATACGTCAGCTCCTTCTCGGCAACTTACAGTTTTGGAAAGTTGACTGAAGAACTGCCCAGAGTCATACAACCAGTATGTGTGAGAGACAGGACTTTAACTCAGGTCTTCTTGGATTTAGAGCTGACTCTCTTTATCACCCTATATTACCTCTTACTACCTGTGTGAACCTTAAGCAAATAATCATATGAATCCCCTAGGTCTCGGTTTCCTTGATCATAAAATGTGGCGATTGGATGAAATGATCTGGTCATTTCCAGACCTATAATCCTAAGATTTCTGTCTTCTGTGAAATCTCCCCTATAGCGCTACAGCCCCCAGCTAGCTTTCCCTTTGCCAGTGGATGGTGGAGACTGTGTCAGTTTCTTCCCTTTTGATATCCTTAAGGCCTAGCACAGGGCCTTGGAGGCAGTAAGGCTCCCATATATGTTGTTACTGATGTCAAAGAGGTAGGAGGATGTTGAAGACAGGGAAAGGGCAGGAGCAAGAAGCAGGAGAGCTAATGAGAGAGCAGAAGATTTCATTCTGCAGGGAGATGAGGAGCCTTGCTTATTTTGGCATTAGAGGGCAGAGCAAGAACCGGTAGAGGTGGGGAGGGGATAGTTACAGGGAAGCAGATATTGGATTAAGATAAGAAATAATTTTCCAATAATTAGAGCTACCACCAAATATAATAACTTGCTTCAATAAGTAATGAACACTCTCAGTGTTGGAGTGAAAGTTGCACGGGTGGACCCTGTCATCTCTTCTAGCTCTGCAGAGCTACCATTCCAAGGCACCAGTATATGTATATAGCCCAGGGCGTAAGATGGCAAGAGTCCCAAAATGGGAATAGGAATTTAAACAAAGGATGAATGGCATGAGCAGAAGCAGTGAGTTAAGAAGGATTTTAGTCTTGGTACAGGTCAGAGAAACCAAGAGTTTTCCTGTTCCTGAGGGCAGCCAGGAATCGGATTCTGGTGCTCAGTTGGTCTGGGAGGCAGGCATGAACTAATTAAGAACAGGCACCTGCCTCAGAAAACAGGGGAAGCACGGCAGCTAGGTGGCACAGTGAATAGAGCACTGGCCTTGGAGTTATGAGGACCTGAGTTCAACTCTGCCCTTAGACACTTACTAGTTGTGTTAACCTGAGCAAGTCACTTAACCCCAATTGCCTCCGAGGAAGGCAAAAAACCCCAAAACAAAACAGGGAAAGCTAGGGCCTTGGCAGTATTACAAGGGTTTACTCCTAAGGCTTAGGGGAAGAGTCTTCACCCTATCTTTGCTTCTTCCCCTCCCCCCATCCCTGATGCTACCCCAGTATTTTACAGCAGAAAGACAGCTATATTTGGAGTGAGAGGACCCAAATTCAAATTCCAGTTCTGATATTTACTACCTGTGTGACCTTGGGCAAGTCATTTTACTTTTTTGGGCCTCAGTTTCCTCATCTACAAAATGTGGGGGTGGAACTAGATGGCCCCTAAGGTTTCTTCCAGCTTTAAATCCATAGAGCCTATCCCCCTCAACACCTGTGTCTACCTGCAGGGCATGGCAATACTTCTGCACATGCCTGGCCTAGCCATGGGGGAGGCAGACCTGTTAACTAGGTAACCAGATTGTGGGGAAGAGGGAGGTGGGAGGGGGGGAAATAGAACAGGGAGAAATCCCATATGTCATTCAGGACCCTATAACCAAGGCCTACCCTTCCAAAGAAAATAGTGGTGAGTAGGAAGAATAACTAAATTTGTACAGTAACTAAATTTTCAGATAGAGGACCTGGGTTCAAGACCTAAGTCCCCTATTTAGCATCTACACAGTGCAGTCATTCATAGACCCCCTGAAATCTATTCCCAAACCTTTTGAAGGCTCATGAACTGCAAGTTAAGAACCCCTTATCTAGATGATCTCAGAGATCCCTCCCAGCTCTAACATTCTGTGATTCTGAAGGTATCGACTAGGCCTTACAATGGAGTAAATAGAGGACTTTTAAATTGCAGAATATGACAGCTTTGGAAACAATATTCTGTTGTTTTTGAGGAAAGGGGCAGAAGGATCAATGTCAACAAAAGGAAACATTTCTCTCCACTGCAGGCAGAGAGTGGGTGTAGGAAGGCAATTTCAAGGGTAGTTCTTTGTAGATGGGAGTTATCATTATTAGCTACAATTTTTTTTCTTTCTTTTTCTTTTCTTTTTGGAGGCAATCAGGGTTAAGCGACTTGGCCAGGGTCACATTATTAGCTATAATTAGCTATAATTAGAGCTAGAATTTACATAGTGTTTTAAGGTTTGCAAAGTACTTTAGACATATTATCTCATTTGATTCTCATGACAACTCTGGGATGTAGGTGCTATTATTGTCTTTATTTTCTTTTTATTTACTTGTCAAGACAATAGGAGTTAAGTGACTTGCCCAGGGTCACACAGCTAGTAAGTGTCAAGTGTCTGAGGCTGAATTTGAACTTGGGTCCTTTGTGACTCCAAGGCTTACAGAGCTCTATCCACTGTGCCACCTAACTGCCCGTGTTGCCTTTATTCTAAACACAGAAAACTAAGACAGATAGAGGTTAAGCGAGTAGTCCAGGAGTCTCATAGATATTGAGTCTCTGAGGTAGGAGATGAAGTCAGTTCTTTTTGACCCCAAGTCCGGTGCTCTCTCCCCTGTGGTGTGGACATGTTTATTGGAGGAATAGGGATGGGATCTTAAGAGAAAGGCCCAAGGAGAGACCCAGTTTGTACAGACAGTCTGTGCCTTAGCCTTATTCTATCTATTGAACCCAACCAAGCTCTTGTAAGTGGGTCAGGCACCCTAAAGATCCTGGCTTTCTTTGTGAGAACTGGGACATGCCAGGAAGCACAGTACTGGGAGAGGACAATAAGACCAGCACGGGTGGAGTCTTTTTTTTCAAACCCCTATAATGGCTGGTTTTGCAGTTCTAATTCTCAAATAGGCAAATATCTCATACTGTTCTCAGATGGGAGAAGAATCCCTCCTTATCTAAAAATGAATATATCCCAATTAAATCAGCACCAAGTAAGCTGAACACAGTCATCCAAAGGCCTCAGATTTCAAACAAACAGAACCAAAAACTTGGAGGCAGGTTTAAGTGGCATATTAGCCTCTCTTCTTTCTATTCCTTTCTGGGCAGCTTTTTGTGAGACCTGGTTTTTATGAGGGAACTCTGAGACCATTTCTCCATCCATAATCCTATGTAGCATCTCTTGCTCATTCACCTCCCTCTCCCCTCAGGTGATTGCCTCTGGCTTTGTGATCCCTAGCTACCTTGCAATTTTGAGGTGCTATTTTGGATGAGTATCTATGCAAATGAGTAGCTATGGGCCCAATGGCTCTCTGATAGACTGAGCCAGATGACTCATGAATTCAGAACAAAATGACATATGATAAGACAGAATTGCAAGATAATAACCAAGAAGTGAATCAGACATTGAATGTTCTTGTCAGCCATCCTCAGATGGTGGCCATCTTAAAGGTCTCTCCAAGGAAGACTAGGCATCAAATCTTCATCCAATTCTTCCTGCATCCCCAACGTAGTCAGAGAGGGCCACATAAGTCCAAATTCAAGGCAAAGGCATTGCAGGTTGGATATCCAGAGCCATGTCGTCTACTAAGTTCCCTTTCATACTTGGCCTGTAGCACACAGAGCAGTGTTCTCTTTATAGTAAATAAACCGAAGTTTCTGGTTATAACTCAAAGCCACCATCAGAGGCGAATGCAATGCAAGGACTCAAGAATATTATGCCATGTGCACACACATCATCATACTCTTCACTCTGTTTGTTTCCGTCACTTCCTATCTCCACTACTGCTGCATCTGTCCCCTGGTCACCCTACTTCCTGGCTACCTACCATCTTTGCCACCTCCTTCTACCATCCCTGTTCCACTTGCCAGCCTGTTTCACTATTCCCCCAGATAATTTAAACACAGGGCAAGCACACCTACCCAGTTATAATCTAACCTATATGACTTTGTAATACTGTGAAGCTTTCTCACAGCATTCTGGGAGATGTAATTAATTTCTCCCCATGAAGAAGATTCCCTCTTTATCTCAAGCATTGGGAGAATATAGGGTACAGTCACACACCCTTTTAGCCCTGTCTAATGGAGTTACGAAATAAGATTTTTGCTTAGTTCACATGATATTAATGCCTATGCTGGCTTAAGTTTTTAACTAGTGGTCTGAATGTCAACTGAGCCAGGGATAAGTGATTGTATTCTTTTAATATTTCCCATTCCTTCATTTGTAATGTGCTTTATATTGAACCAAGTTCTCTTTTAAAAAAAAATTATTCAACATTTATTTTCTTTTCCTCCCATTCCCCCTTCCCATTAAAAAAACAAAAACTAAATCTTTGTAAGAAATATACATCATCAATCCAAACAAATTCTCATATAATTTATGTCCAAAAATATATATGTCTCATTCTGCATCTTGAATATACTACCTCTCCATCAGGAAGTGGGTAGCATAGTTTATCACTAGTCCTTTGAAATTGTGATCATTCATTGCATCAGCCACAGTCTTTCAAAGTTACTTGTCTAGCAAGGATTTTCATAACCATTTTCTCTCCCAATGTAAGCACAGTAAGGATTATTATTATTATTATTATTATTATACCTATCATTATATTTTATGTATATTATATTGTCTATAAATAATATACATATATTATATGTGAGCACAATAAGGATTATTATTATTATACCTCTGAACTAGAATGCTCAGCTCACACAGTGAGTTTGGTAAAGGCAGAACTAACACTCAGGTCTTATGATCTGAACTGGGGTTCATTGTTCTTTCCATTGCACCATACCACGACATCTCTCCTAGGAAGGGGGCCAGCTGACAGGAGGCAGAGGGGCCCAGCACTGGAAAGAAAAAGGGTCATCATAACTTCTGTGAGGTTTTCTGAGATTTGTTTGAAGCTAAGGCTGCTAGTGTCAGCATGACTTATCATAAGTATAGTAGGTTTTGAGGGACACAAAAAAAGAGGGAGACATGGTTCTGTGGCGACAGGCTGACTCAAAGCCAAGTCCTTTAGGAGAATGGAAAGCTGGTTATCAAACTCTTCTCACACGAGAACTTTTCCCATAGGAAGCTAGCTACCAGATTCAGGATTCAGCAGGAAGTTTATTTTCAGATTCTCAAACAAACTTTGGTGACCTGGTGGAGATTAGAGCATCCTAAGAGAGAAGCCTGACCATAAATGGTTAACCTGAGAGGTGAGCAGTAAAAGCCAAATGGAGCCACATTTTTTTCTCCAACAGATTTTTCCTCCTTATTGCTCAGACCCATTAAGCTGAGATTGCTTAGAGGGTAAGAAAGGCTTTATGTGCTTTAAAAAAGATTTGGGGACACGTGAGACTTGGCAGAACAGATTTGTGATTCCACCCTGGGCTAAATGAACATCCCTCTTCCTTTCTCTCTCCTCTGTATCTTTTTTCCCTCCACCTGGACTCTTTGTCCTTCCTTCCTTCCTTCTTGCTCCCTCTGACAGCTTCAAGAAATTAAAGGCCTGAAGTCTGATAGAGGCCTTTATCAGTAATGGAAAACTG